>NC_138054.1:92895164-93173324 GCF_964194185.1 Rhinolophus hipposideros
GTGTCTCTTGTGGTCCTTCCTGGCGGCATTCAGAGAGGTTCCAGCAGGGCTTGTGGTGATGGGACAGGAGCCTAACCAGCAGCTCCCTGGAGGATGAGGACGGCGCCATGCCCAGGCCGGCGTCTGCCTGTGTCCAGTGTGGGGACAAAGGTGCCCCTTTCTGCCTCTCCGGTCTGCGTTTGCAAAGCTGGTACAGTGTGCTCCCCTGGGCATCTCGGCTGGTGTCAGACATGAGCAACATCAGGGTGGCAGAGTCCTTTGAAAACTGCCTGAAGCGAGGGACTAAAAGCACAAACTAACATTTTTACTGTCACCACCGCTAATCCTTTCTCTGGGATGCCAGGGGTCCTGAGCAGAGAAGAGAACTCAGAGGGCTGATTAGCTAAATTTAGCCCAGGACACAGAGTCTGCCGCTCCGACAAGTGATGATGAGCTTGGCACCGCTGCCCATCTTTGGATTTCATTCCCTTGGTGGCCGAAGGAGCTGGGAGAGAATGATTTTCAGACAAGGATCTCCACTGTTTGCACAGCGCACGTTCCCATGAGGCTGCAAAGTGTGCTTTATTAGATTCGCTTTGAAATGTAATGCTTTGATTTAAAGCAGGAATGCGTTCTGTGTTCTAAGAATGCCACAGAGTTAAGACCAGACCGAGTCCTTGCAGGGTGAGGACGCCCTGCTTCCTCCCCATTCCCTGAAGGTCTGCTTTGCAAAAGAGGCCAGAGACCTGCTTTCTTAGTCACCGCGTCACCTCCGCTCTCCCCACAAAACACACAGATGGGGCTTAAACAACGGAAACGTATCGTCTCGTGTCCTGGAGGCTGGAAGTCTGAGGTTCAGGTGTCCGTGGGTTAGTTGTGCTGAAGCCTCTCCCCTTCGGGTGTAGACGGTCGGCCTCTCCCTGTGTCCTCACCTCGGTGCCTGGCTGTGTCCTGATCTCCTCTTCCTACAAGGACACCAGTCAGGTTGGATTAGGGCCCACGCTGGTGACCTCACTTCAGCTTAATCGCCACTGTGAAGTTGCCATCTCCAAATGCAGTCACCTTCTGAGGTCCTGGAGGGTAGGACATGCAGCCCATGACACCTGGTGGCCTGTGGGGCAGAACCGTGATGGGAACCAGCCCCTGGCTGGCAGCAGGGCAAGTACAGCTTTCCTCAGAGGCATCACGGGTCCCACGTGAGTGACAGCTGATTTCCAGCACGCGTGGGCTCTCAGCTAATGCTCTGTGTGCTGCCACTTCCCACGTCGTGTAAACACTGAACAGGCTCCCACAGCCCAGGACGAATCCACCCACCTTCCTGTGTTTGGGTGATTAACTGAAGATAAGAGACGGGACGGGAGGCCTGCTCGCTGCGAGCAATCACACCCTTAGAATGTGCGTGGGGAGAACATGAGCGTCGGGAAAGGAAGCTGAGCTGAGAGGAGGGGAGCCCACCGGCCACAAGAACAAAGCCAGTCAGGTCCCAGGTCCTCAGAGAGGAAAGCACATCCCAACAGGACCCAGGCTTTCTTTTCAAAAGAAATCAGCCAGTGAGGGGGTTCCCCCCCTTCCACGCACACAGGACAAGCACAAAGGTGGCTGAGCCGGTCTCACATCTTTCCAGGCACCTGCCACCTGGTCACGGGCGTGGGCAGGATGTGGGCAGAGTGTGTGTGTGCATTTGTATGTGCGTGTGCACGGGGTCTCCTACGCTGGCTCCCCAGGGACGCAGTAACATCCATCTCCTCAGAACACCAGGCTGACAGCCTGGCTGCCATCAACCTCCCGGCAGAAAAAGTACAGAGGTGGGAGAAATTCAGAAAAGAGCCACATTAAAACATAATAACAATAATACTCTTTGATGGATGTTCCCTCAACAAGCCTCCCGAGCATAAGTCTGAAAGTGGTAAGAAGGCGATTGTCAGAAAAAAGAAAACCTGCCACTTATCCCTTTTAACCTATAGGTTCCATTTAGCTAATTAATCTTATTTATAAAAGACAAGCACACGATTTAAGTTTATACGGTTTCAATTTTGATCATTTTTCTGCTGTTAACAGACAGGGTCATTCTTCCTGATAATTAGGCCTTTTATAGCCAATTAGACCCCACTATTAAATGTAAGTAATATTGATGGGCAAAGCAGCAGCTGTTGCCTGTACCGCCTGCCGCTGGGCTCCCTGTCTTCCTGCAAAGAGTTCAAGTGTGGCCCCTCGGCACCTGCAACCTCATTACATTCAGCATCCTTATAAATCTCAGGCTTAGGCTTTTGCAAACCCTGGAGGAGTAAGGGGGAGCCGGGAGTGCAGCGCTTCTGGTCACCGCTCACCGCTGAGAAGTGATATGGGAGGGAAATTCTTCCCCACCCTCTCCTATTTACAAGGGAAATAAAATCCTTCGGGCCTGCTTCTTAATCTTATGGATTTAATCTCCCTCTTGCTTCTATTATCTGCCTCATCAATACGTAAGTGGTCTTGGGGAGGAGCATGTTTTCCTCTATCCTCTCAGGTTCAGTGGCTGGGGGCTGTGAATTAAAACTGACACCAGATTAACAGGAGAAAAGGAATGCATATTTATTAATTTTTAATTTTACATGCACATCACCCTAAGGAAAGGAGGGCTTGAGAGATTATATACATCTTACTAGGGGCTGGGAAGGCAGAGGGTGAGTTCTGGAAGAACAAATCCCTCCTTAGAAGAGGGGAGGGCACTTACGGAAAGATAAACGGGCCCTCAGGGACTAGACGGCATCTGAGCATGGTGCTGACTCCTCTCCAAGAAGAAGACATAGACATGCTCTTGGGGATGGTTATGGAGATCGTTCTTTTGGGAGGCATGGCTCTTAGGCACACAGGGATTTCAGAAACTCAAATGTCTTCAGCTCAAAATAGTTCTCGAGCCAAAATAACCCCTCGAGGGACCCCATGCACGGCTTCCACACTCACTGGGACCGTCTGCATCTAACTTGTACTCACCCTTTGGGAAGACTTTCCACTTCCTCCCTCCTTTCTCCCTGTGGGGACAAAACCCCAAAAAACAGTTTCCAGGCTCTCGGCCTCACATAGAAAGGTGCTGGCTTGGGTAGTAAATGGCCATCAAATGTGATCAGATGCCAGCAGCTGTGGCTAGTTGGCCGTCAGCTGTAACCCGTAGGCCATTGGCCACTAATATAATGGCTGTGGCTACGCTAGCAGGAATGGAATGGGGGCTAGCAAGAAGATGGTGGCTGGCAAGCGCGGACTGCTGTTAGGCAGATTATGTAGATCCTGCTTCCTGTGTCTCCAGCCCAGCCGCCAGCGAGAATATATTGGTTTTACTCCCCTACTTATGGCTCCATGGGTGTTCCTTTTTGGCCTTACCGTGTCCTGCGTTCTTGGGCGGGGAGTGGGAGCTGAGACCCTGCACGACAAATGGCGCAGCGAGCAGGGTCCCCTGCGTGACACTCCCTCTTCCCCCTCCCTTCCCTACTCCCTTCTCCCTCCTTCTCTCCTCCTTCCTCCCTCCTTCTTCCTCCCTCCCACTCCTTTCTTCTCCCCTCCTCCTTCTTCTCCCCTACCCCTTCCTCCCTTCCCTCCCTGTACATTGGCTGGAGAACCAGAGATGGCTCAGGTGGACCCAACTCCATAAGAGCCACACTGTGGTCGGAGTGGTAGGAATTCTAAGAGGAGATGGACATGGAGAATCAAGGGCTCCGTGCCTGGCTGTGAGATGCTGAGGACATAAACGTCTTTAAGATGTAGTGTCCTCCTCCATGAAAAGTAGACTGAACACGTAAAGCCGTTGGTATTGTGTGGGGACAGAGCCCCAGAGAGCAGTTTCCAGGTTCTCGGCTTCACGTGGAAAGGTGCTGGCTCAGGTAGTAAATGGCCATCAACTGTGATTGGCTGGCCATCAGCTGTGGCTAGTTGGCCGTCAGCTGTAACCAGTGAGCCACTGACCACTAAAGTAACTGCCATGGCTAAGCTAGCAGCAAATGGGGGCTAGTAAGAAGATGGGGGCTGAGCTAGCAAGCGCGGATTGCAGTTAGCAAGCGAGGTTGGCTGGCAGAGAAGCAGGCGGCAGCCTGCGGATCATGTGGCTCTTGCTTCCTGCGTCTCCAACCCAGCCGCCAGCGAGAACATAGTGGTATGACTTCTCTACCTATGGCTCCGTGGGTGTTCCTTTTTGGCCTCACCATGTGCTGCATTCTTATGTGGGGAGCGGGAGCTGAGACCCCGCATGCCACCCTGCGTGCCATATTGTCTCCAATATACAGTATGTGCTCAGTCAAGAACTAGGTACTGTCATTCTTAGTCACACCATCACTGTGACATTCAGGGACTGGCTCAGCAGGGATCCATGGGAGATGGTCGGGTGGAGGAGGGGACAGGAGTTGAGACCAGCAGAAGAGGCAAGACCTGGGTTTGCAGTCCCTGGTGGGGAAGATGGACGCCATGGAGCAGGAAGAGAGAGGAGGGATACAAGGGACACGTGTGCAGTGCATAGTAATTCAGCACGGCCGGGGCAGCGGGAGGATGAAAGGGGCAGGTGGTGACTGCTAAAGTGGACTTCTGAATATCAGACTGTGGCACCTGGTTGCTTCTATTTGGTGAGAAGCAGAAAGTCTTGTGGTTATCCTGATGTCTGGTGGTATGTGACACAATCAGAGCTGTCGTGGGGGGGTAGTTTAATAATAATTGTGAGAGACTGAAAGTTGGGATATCAGTTAGGAAATCACCTTTGGGGGAAGACTCAAAGATAGAATGAATGGACAGGAGAGTGCATTGGACAGCTACTGCCGTGTAACAAGCAGTCCCAAACTCTCAGAGGTGGACAACCATGAATATTTGTTCCTCACACATTTTCAAGTCACCCAGGCTGAGCTGTGCTGCTGTTCCCCTTGGCCTCGGCTCCTTGCTGTACTGGATCTGGTCCCCACCACATTCTAGGGCCTGGACAGAAGGGACAGCAGCCCCCGCTCTTCTCACAGCTATGGCAGAAGCACAGAAGGCAAGGGGGACACCAAAGCCAGGCTCAAAAGAAGCACATGTCACTTCCGCCAACGCTCCATTGGCCAAACAGAGTCATGTGACAGCCCAGTGACAAAGGGTGGCACCCTCTGCCTTTACTGCGAGAAATGGCCAAGACACAGGGCAGAGTGGATGCAGGGGGGTGGAGAATGGGTCGGCAACTCCCCGTACAGCACGCCCGCTCACAACACCCTCCCGCTGTTCATCAGTGGGGTTTCCTGAGGTTTTCACATCATCCTTAAGGGAAAGTAAGATCGTGTGGCTCCTGCTTCTCGCCAACATTGGGGATTTGCTGTTTTAAATTACATTGTATGTTTCCTTGTGGCTTTAATATTTCATTGCGGTTTTCATTTGCATGTTTTTTATGACTAACGATATGGCTGTTCTGCATGTGCTATTGGCTGTTTGCACATCTACTGTAAAATGTTAGTGCAAGCTTTTGCCCCCACTGTTTTCTTTTTTTGGTGTGTGGGGGTGTTGTCTGTCTCTCTATTATTGAACTGTAGGACAACTCCCATTTTTGACTGTTCACCTGCCAATTCTGAAGAGCGTCATCTGGGAAAACTGGAAGTTAAGGCTCCGTCAACCTCCCTGGAGCGGCCAGTCTCCCAGGGTGGGGCAGGCCGACACCACTGACTCACGGAAGGTGGGGACCCAACGGTGGACTCTTCCCACTGTGGAGCCGGCAATACTGATTGGAGGGCAAACCTATCTTATTAGAGCGGAGGGTGAGTTATCAGGGTTTGTTAGTGAAAGCAGATTATGAAGGCTCATTTAATTTAGGGGAACACATTCTGGTCCCCACGATCTTCTGGAGAGACAAACAATTAAGGAGTGCAAATTGCACGGACACAAAATGAGGCAAATCAAACAGAGCGTGAATTTAACCAAGCAGACTCAAGAGCTCAGCAGTCCTGAGATGTAAAGCGCTCTCAGGGGCCCTGATGTAGTCGTAACGGTTCAAGACCTGTGTGACAGTGACAACAGTATAACCGAATAGCGGTAATGGTTAGAGCCACAGAGAAAACACCCCAGCCTCTGACCAATGACTTTTAGGATGGGGCACAGTCCCTTCTTTTTTCCACATTTTTCTCACACGTTTGCAGTCAAAATGCTCACGTCCTGGGAGAGCCTACTTTTCACTCAACGGTGCAAGGTTCTCATTGTCCATACCATTACCTAACCTTTATCGTCCTTATTCTTCTTTATTGAGTTTGTATTGTACTCAGTTACTGATACTTACACTGTTGATTAATTCTATAAGGTTTACGATAAACGTCGATGGTGCCTGATCAAATTCCTACCCCGTCCCATTCCCCAGAGTTGACCACTGTCCATTTTTAAGCTGTTTCTTTTGGTCTTTACCCCTCTGTTCACAAATCACATAGTTATAACTGTTGACTTTTCAGCTTCAGTCATTATTGATTGGCTTACCACTAAGGACAAGAAATAGTTAATACTCTTTCACATCCTTCTCACGCCATGGACTCCCACTCCCCACCCCTCCAGCATCCCACCATAACAAGAGACTTCCAACACCGTTCTGGTTAAATCGGTGTTTGTGTGTGTTGGTTTTTAACAATTCCGGGGGCACAGAACAACATAAAGCTCAGATGTCGACAGCCCTACAGTGAAAACCCCACCAAGGCTACCACCCATCTGACACTGTACGTAGCTGTTACCATACCATCGGTGTTTGTGTTTTTATATCCACGCAACGGGATTGGTAACACGTAAACCTGACTCACTGGATACTCTGAAATCATTTCTCTTCCTCTGAACCACTGTTTATCTGACGTGCAGTGAACTGTTTGGGGTGTTGTCTCTTTGTTTTGTTTGCCTGTTTTTCCATATTCTTGTGGAAACTCTCTCACTAGATTCTCTTCTTGTTTCACTCAAATGCATCTGGGGAATTTCGTCTTCATGAAGACATGCCTCCCGGTCTTCCAACCAGCCCTGGGCACTGTACTGATATACACCTGTGTGCCCAGAATCTTCTTCCCCGGGACCCTGGGGACCCACGTCGCTTGCCTCCGTCTGTTTCCTGACGCCACGCCTTCTTATCTCTGGTTTGCTCCTTCTTATTAGTGGACGGTCTCCTCCAGCCAGTTGCAGAGAAAAGGTGGGGAGACGTGCTGTACCTTGGAAGTTTGCTCCTATTTAATGAGTGGGCCCTAAAAAGCTGACTGAGAACTCTAAGTAATGCTGGCACTCGTCACTACGGTCTTGCAATGGGGTGAGCTGCCTAGGATGTTCTCAGGGAGACTCTGCAGTCAGTATCGGTAGGTCTTTTCTCTTGGGCTGGCCGGATTTCTCAGGGAAGAATCTGCTCGTCTCTTGCCTAGAAGGGAGAGGTCTGACAAACCAGGGTCCCAAGAGTCAACAGGGGGAAAACCTCCCTGTAATCCTCAGCTTTACAGTTTGTCCACTCATCTAATCCTCCCTTTTCAGGGACCCTCTGTTTCAGCCTCTCCAAAGACTAGACCTCTGGTCTCCTGCCAGGGTGGGGAGGTCACTCTCCCAGCACGCTGACTGGGCAATGACTCTGGGGACGAAGAGGTCTAACCACGTCCTAGGCAATCTGTCAACAGTCGCCCTGTTTCCTCTACGTTTGCTCCCAGGGTTCCAGGTGCATCAAGTCTGAGCCCCTTGCGGGTGGGGGCCCTGCGGTGCCAAGCAGTCTGCTGTGTTTTCTTCTATTTCTCATGTGCTGTTAATTGGTTTCTCCTTCCTTGCACTGCTGAGCCTGTAAGCACTTGTCTTTCTGCCCCTCAGCATCTAAAACAATTTTATCATTTCCTCTTCTGTTCTCATTATCGTTGTGATCTTATGTTTGATTAAAAGTTTCCACTTCCTCCCCTTTGTGGTCGGACCTAGGTAGTCACGGGAGATAAATGTGTTTGCAGTCATGCTGACATCTATAATCCAAAATCCTAGATGTTATTTAAATGACAGCGTATTATTCTGTTGAGTTGTTTCCAAGCTTTCACTGCCATAAATAAACTGGTGACCATCTCAATGTCAAAAGCATCGTGTGACTGTGTGTTTAAGCTTCTTCCTGGACGTGGAGCAAATGAGTAAGTCTCACAGGGCTTGGGGCTAAATGTCTTGAGTTCAAATTCTGTCTGTCGTTTATTAGCTGCATTAGCCTCGGGCCAGTTTCTGGGACTCTCTTGGCCTCTGTTCTCCACGCAGACCACGAGGCTGGGTACGTTCCCTGTGGAGTCATCGTGACAGGTACATAACGATGTGTGTCTACAGCTCTTAGATTTGGATCTGGTGTCTGCTGATTGTCACCTATTCTTTTTACAAGGCTTGGTAACTTCTTTGATAAATGTCCAAAAGATCAGTTTAGATAACCACTAGCAATGACTGAGACACATCATTTCACGAATTGGTTGTTAGAAATGTATGTAGTCACTTCTAATTTGATAGGCAAACACACACACAGTGACACACATCTTATGTGTGTACAGAAATACACACATATCTGTATTTTCGAGTGTCGAGGCTGTTGGACATTTTCCCACTCGCTTACCTCCTAGCTGTGTGATAGTGTTTGTGAATTGCCTGCTTATGTCTTTGGTTATATATATCCATACATCCATATGTATATATATATTTTCAGGGTCGTCTGTTTTATCCGCCGGTTGGTATGACATCACCGACATTTCAAGCTGTAGTGTGTGGAAGGGTTCGCCGCGGTCAGGCCTGCTCTCCCTGGGAGGACCTCCCCATCAGAGACATGCAGACATTCCCGGGCAGAGTAGATGGGTTCTGTAGCCCCACCTTGGGGGTGTCAGCAACGGCCTGCAGCTTCTTGTCTTGAGCCCACTTGCAAAGGTCTGGAAGCAGCCAGGCACTGGGCACAGCCCTTCCTGAGTCACATAATCGGGCTCCTGCCAACATGATAAACCTCTTTCCATCCCGCAAATCTTGAGCAGATTTTCTCTTTGACATCCCAGGCGCTCAGCTGCCAAGTGGCTTTGAGCTGCTGTTACAGATGGAAAACCCACAAGCCAGGCGGGGAGCAGGAGCGGCATTCTGGGGAAGAGCCGTCTTTCTTTCTGACAACTGTTGCAGTGAAGTGAAGGCAACAGCCCTTGTCTTGTGCTCGGGGGAATAGGAGAGAAACACAGCCTCCGACAATTAATGCAGGCAGATGTTTCAAAGGGGGCGCAGAGGCCCGGCCGATGACAGATCAGGTCCCACTGACTGGAGGTAATGGCTTTGCAGGGTCCATTCGCCCAGACGTACAGACAGAGGAGGGTCTGGGGGAGGGGCTAGTTCATTTCACTCTCCCAGTGCCATCTGTGGGAAAGGAAGGCTGACGCTCCTTTTATTCTCTTTTTAAGTGTTTTTTTGTTTTGTGTTTTGTTTTTTGGTGCAAGTTGCTACCCAGTCTTGTGTAAGTGGCAGGTCAAAGATATTTTTTTAACCACAGAGGCCTTTGAGGACATTCAGGACAGCATTTCCCAGCGGTTTGCCTTTGGGAAAAGCGAGTGAGGAGATGAGCCCCTACACATGACATTCTGTAGCCAACCCCACCCGGGAGCCCCGCCTCCCACACCCCACTCCCGGGGCACCTCAGCATAGTCAAGACGAGCGGTGCAGTCCCCAGGGCTTCCTTGCGTCCAGCATTCCCCAAAAGGATTGGATCTCAGAAACCTGTTTACTCTCAGGAGCCTCCAAAGCCTGGGAAGCCCAGGTCCCCACAGCAACCTGGGAGGTTCTGAACAGTTGCCTGTCACCTGACAAGGTCACAAGGTGAAGGAGCTGCTCTACCACCTGGTTTTCCAGGACAAAGCTCTGGATCTGGGGCATCTCAATTCAGGGTTCTGTCTAGTGCCCAGGAACCCTCCCACACCCCACTCTCCTCCATCAGCACCATAGTGCTTACCTCCCAGGCTCCGAGCGGAGCAAGTGGCTAACGTGTGGAAAGCAGGGCGAGCTCAGAGCCAGTGCTCGGCGCGCGGTAGGTGCTCCTGAACCACCGGTTACGGAATCAGCCAAAGGCCGCACGGGCTTATGGTCTCGGACAGGTAACTTCTTTCCCAGAGCCTGGCACAGTCTCTCCTGACCAGACCACAGCCAGGCCCCTCTGTTACCTTTTCCCAACAAGGTCTCCGCTTTTGGACTTTTCTGTCTGTGTTCGCATTGTCTAATTTTATATCAAGAACACCATCAACTCGGTTAAGCCAAAACCCCCATCCTCATTATCTGATTAAAATCCTCCTCCCCCAGGTGAGGGCCGACCACCTGGCCTGCCTTCAGCAAGAGTCCTGTTAGGTTGGTTTAGCAAAGAGTTAGCCACCCTCCTAATAATTTTCACCCACTGACCCCCACCCCCCACACTGTACATCCCCATTTTTCTGGCTGTATGAGGAGGTGAACTTGACCTCCCTTCCCCACTGCAAACCCCACCACAGCCGTTTCTAGACCTATCACCACGGCCCTGAATAAAGTCTGCCTTACTGTTTTCACAAGTGTCAGAATAATTTTTTTCTTTAGCGTGTCTCCATTATTTCCAAAGTAACTGATTAAAATTTGACCAACCTTAGGCAATAATCCAGAACCTATTCTAGTTCTCACCAGCCTCGATCTCTGTAGGTTATGTAGGTTAGCTCACCACGTGCTCACAGTCCCCGAAATGTGGGTTATCATTATCCCCAGGCTCCAGGCAGCTTACAAGGCACAAAGGGATTACACGACTTTCCCCTGCTTCTGCAGCTACGGACGGCGCTGAGCCGGATGGGAACCTGGCAGTTTACCTGGGGCTGTGTGCCCTGCCATCTGTGTGCCACGGCCACCGCTCACTGAGCAAGCAGCCCAGGCCCTCTTCCTGAGAAAAGGCGTGGTCAACGCAAGCTGCGGGGTGGACACTACAAACACAATTATTTATTCAAATAAATGGCCAGTGAGGGGGGAAAAACTAAGCAGTCTGCAGGGGAGCAAAACATGATTTTCCTTCTACCCTTTGAGGTTCTCAGCTGTGTCAGTAACAAAAGACAGATTAACAAGGGGAGAGCGTACAGATTTACCTAATATAGGTTTTACGCGACAAGAGAACTTTGCCAAGGAAAAGAAGACCCAACGAGGGGTTAAGCCTGAGCGTCTTCAGGCCAGGTTTGATGAGGACTGAAAAGTCGTGGAAAATGTCACCTGCCAGGGAGCAAGAAGTGGGGTCCCTTACAAGGCCCGTTTGCTCAGATTCCTCTCCGAGTCCCTCCACCTACACGGGCAGGGACGTAGCAGGGCAGCTATCACAGGATGACCTCGTGACCTGCATCAGGGGAGATGCAGAAGGTCAGAGAGTCCTTCCCACAACTGCAGGCTTTCAGATTCCTTCACCTTCAAATGGTCAGGGTGGTAAAGGGCCACCTATGGGGCCAGGTGCTCTGAGCCCTGTCAGTCCATGTTTTTAAAAAGAGAAATAAAACCAGACAGGCGCGCTCCGCATGTGTCCTAGGAGTCAGCCTTCAGCCTCAATGCGCCATCCAGGAGGCTCGTCCGGGGCCTCCAGCGCCAGTGTCTGCTTCTGGCGTCTGGCTCAGGCCACCCTGCCCCTGATGACTGAAGCGGGAAGCTCCTCCCGCTCTGTTTTCCTGCCAGGTGTCGAGGAGGGTCTCCACGTGGCAGATGCTCCTGGACCCTCCACAGTCCCCCCCAGCCTCTGAGTCAAATTAGAAGATTCTGGCTGTGCTCCTCTGTCCCCATGGTGCTTCCTTGACGTTCTCCTGCTCACGCTGAGAAAGTGTCTCCAATGACGCTCTCTGAGTTCACGCATCTCGAAACATCCCTGCAGAGAGGGAAGGCCACGTGCTGTCTCAGACACCCCCCCGCCAGCCCGCCACACTCCGCACAAAGGACAGGGCTCTGGTGGGCGGCATTAGCCAGTGACCCCACGTCTGGGGACACACTGGGGCCCAGTCCTGCAGCATCTCGGGCCCCCTGGGAGGGACGTGGAGCAAGTGGAGGGGGGTTTTCATCTTCCCACGCCTGCAGGAGAGAACCAGACGCCTTCTGCTCCTGGTGAATAAGACGGAACAAAACAGAAGTAAACAGAACAAAACAAACTCATTACAGTTTCCTGTGATGCCAACAGGACTCGAGTGGCTCTTAGGACTGAGCCCCGGGGAGAAGGTTCTGAGCTTTGGCTCGAAGTCGGGCTCCGGCGCCAGGTCCTTGCAGCTGAAAAGGAACCAGTGCCCTGATGGGGGGATGGTGCTGCCCTGGGCACCTCCTTCCAAGGCCTCGTGGCCAGTGTCACACCTCTAAGCACACACACCTCGAGCCATCGCGGGAGCCCTGCAGGAGCACCTTTGCCACTTAGCTTTCAGGACCTGGCTTCTGAGGTTGTATCTAGACAACAGTGGGCATTTGTGGAGTCTTTGGCCTTGGGGTCCTTAGAGTGACAATGAAGGTGAAGGCTCTCTGTTCTCTGTCCTCTCTGAGTGCCCCTCAATCCTTGTGTAATGCAGCCCCCACGGAGTCCCCACCCCCAATCCTCTGAACTCGTCACTTCTGTCCTCCACAGGGGGATGGCAGTGGTCACTGTGCTCCCAAGTGATGGATTAACGTTTTGAGGATGGCTCCACGTTTTGAGGATGGCTCCCTCACCCCCACCCGCATCTCGGCCATACATGGGTGCTGTCCTGCCCTTGGGGGCCTTCACCGCGGGGCCCCCCCCCACCTTGCCAAGTGGTGCCCATCTCCACTCCTTCAGGAGGCCTCCCCACCCGCACTTGTGCCCCGGAGGCAGATGGGTCTTTCATGCTGCTCCAAAGCCATCAGCTTGCAGTTCCAGACTCTTCTTTATTAGGTTGGTGTGTTTGCTTGGAGGAGAGGTGCTCTTGCACATGCTAATACTGTAAGGGACCAGGCCCCTGGGCCAGACATCTTATCTTCTTGCAGAGCAAGGCTTCATTCACTGGCCCCCCAGTGACTTGTCATCTTCTAGAAGCCCCCAGGTCTTCTCAGCTTGGACAGCTTGGGGCATTTGGAGTGGAAGACCTCTACCGAAAATCTTTTGGGATTAAACTGGGCTTAGCCTGGGGTCTTTGTGGAAAATTCAGAAGGAAAACATGGAAGGGCTTCCCTCTGCGGTTTTAGAAACGTGCTCCAAGCTCCTTCCATTCCACTCATCTGTCTATTAAAATGCATGGTAGAGTCCTGCGTGCTGTTAGCTGAAAACGTAACGGGATTTGCACTGGGCAATCCTCTGTTCCCCACTTCCACAGGAAGCTTCCAGACATTGGGAGGAACCACCCAGTGTTGTCCCTTAGAATAAATTGTCCCCTGGGGTTTGAGTCCCACATTTCACCTGCAAAAGATTTCTCCATTTGTCTGGTTTTACAAAAAACCATGAGAGGGATGTTGTGGTGCCCTGGTCACAAACTATGTGTCCTCTCTCTGCTCGCCGAGACACAAATAGATGTTCCCCCTTCGGCCCTGTTGAGTGAGCTGACCTGGTCACCAGGGAAACGGGCCCACGCCAGCACACACGTCTGTGACAGGAGAGGCTGCCACCTCCCCTGGCACTCACCTCCTGTCCCCCAATGTGTCACCCAGTCTCTCAGCCCTTTTGTCCCTCTCTCCTTTCCCTTGTGATTTGTCTAAGATTTCCGCTTCACTTCATAATGAACTTCCTCCCACTTGAACTGCCTACGGCTGCTGGCAACAACACAGACCCCCTGGTAAAGAGCCACCACAGACCATCCAGGAGTTCTGCCATCAGCCCAGCCCTACATCAGCCGATGCAGGGAGTGAATGAATGAATGAATGCATACATGAATGAATGATGAGTGAATGAAGGAGCACAGATGCTTTCTGTCCCCCCTCAATGGCTGACTCACTCACCCACCCCCACCCTTCCCATGAGCCAGACCTCTGTGTGGTGTCACTGTGCTGGGCTCTGGGAACAGTGAGTTAATTTTAGCTCAGTCCTAATTACTAATCAGTCAGGTAATGAGAGGAGGAACAAAGCCATCAGTGCCGACTGTTCCAGACACGCGGCCGCGGTTCAGGTGAGACGAAAGCACCACCACGGAACAGGTGGGACTGGAGCAGACCAGACACTCCATTTCTCCCCAGGTCTCAGTCTCCGGGCCGTGGAATGTCCAGAGCTCGTGCAGAGAAAACTGGGGTTCGAGTCCTGGCTGCACGACTTCGCAGCTCTGACACCTGAAGCAAGTTCCTGAACCTTCCTGTGTGTCGGCCTCTCCGCTGGAAAACCAGGAATGACATTGGTGTTGGTGTGATCAGGGGGCCAGTTAGGTAAGCATGTGAGAGTCCCCCTCGTGGAAGGGCTGGCCCTGACCCCCAGCTCCTCTCACGCGACCCGTCCACTTGCCAGCAGGGTTTGCATTTTCAGGTGGACACTGCCCAGTTCCCAGGCGTCAGCCCAGAGAATGACCCTGAACTGTGAGATGCTGAGGACGGGGCAATGCCAGAGGGAATGAGATTTGGTCTGCAAATGTGGGCCTCGGGGAGCTCACGGCTAGGGACAGGGAGCTTTGCAGACGGGCCCTGCAGAGGGCTTGGCTCCTGTTTTCGGGGGTCAGAAATGGGGGGGAGGTTACGACAGACGCTGCCTCCTCCCGCAAGCAGTGACTAAAGGCTGATACCAGAGATGTGAGCGGGCTGGCGATGGGCACCTTGCAAGCTCGGCGTGGGAGCCCAGAAATGTGCAGGCCACCTTCTCCACGCGCAGGCTGCCTCGTGCTGGGATCTTAAATCTTCCGCAAGCTGGAGTCAGCGAAACCATAATCCAGGGACATTTCCGAGAAACCATTCCCGAGAACGAGCTGCAATCTGGCTCTAATAGAGAGAGCAGTCTATAAAACATTATCAGTTCTAATTGATAATTGGACTTTTTGTGTTGCCGTAAGTAAGGCTAAAAGCTTCAGATATTGTATTTAAATTCCTATTTTAAAATTCCGGAGAAACCCAGCCAGACTCTTCCATCAGAGAGGCAGAGAGGGGGACATTTGCATAATACCTATTAGACACAAAGCTGTGTAGACGGCAGAGGACCAAGGCTTCAGTAACCCAGAGCTCTTAAAGATCATTTTTACTCCAATTTACCCTTTTTAGTCACATCAGCACCCTGAGTTGACACATGCTGAAGACACTGTTACCTAAATCGGTGGCTAGCAGGCTCCAAGCTCCGGAGGGCTGCTTCCAGGTGATGTCCGTGGGTTGAGAAAGGGGAAGCCTCCACAAAGAAGCCTTTGGCTTCAGGGGGCCATTTCAAAGGAGGTGGATACGTGGGACAGGCTGCTGTTCAGAGGCCTGGCCCTTTGGCCGGCCCAGCCAGAGGGTGCTTTAGCGGGAGGACATCCATCCCAGAGTTCCCGGCGGAGTCCAGCTCACCACCCTCGTCTGCGTGGCTGAAACCCCGTGAAGAGGCCTGGGCAGTTGGGGGAGTGCAGGCTGGATTTCTAGTCAGAAGAGGGCACAGCCAGTGGCTGAGTCACCAGGTGTTCCTATGCTGGAAGCTAGACAAGAAGGCATGCAATTGTGAAGTTAAACGTTGTCATCCCAAGTTCCTGGCAGAGTCTTGGAACTTAAATATCCTGCAGTGAAAGATGGATTCTTTGGGTGTAAGCGTAGGCCTCTCCTTCACACTCGTAAATATTGCAAAAATAATGTCATCGACAGAGTTCCCAGGAGTCAACGAGGCAGGTCCAGAACCCTTCAGCTGGAGGGTGGGACTGAGCCCTAACTGGCTGACAGGTCAGGTTTTCTCTGGAAAACTGACAGAGGACGTGGGAGTGATGGGCTTGGGACACAACAAAGCCACTGGTTAAGGCCATGCTCCGAGCGGGGCTGACCTGGCACAGGCCCTGGCCACAGCGAAGGAGACGCATGACCTGCTCGACCTCACTCGACCTCACGTGATCTCGCATGACCTCTCACAGCCTCGCAGAACCTCATAGGACCATGGACAGGCCACTTCGTGTCTCCAAAGCATAGCTTTCTCTGCCTGGCTGCGGAGGGGCTGAAAGGAGCTAATGTGAGCAAAATCCCAGACGTGTGAAGACTGCCCAGGAAATGGCAGTGATAGATTCATCATCTACCAGTGTCTCTGCATCCCTGGGATTTCATGAAAAACCCTGACCCCAAAGGTCTGGGTGAACATAGCGGGTTCAGCATGGAGTGAGGGTAGAGGTTACAACAGAGGCGTGTGGGGGTTGTGTGTGCGTGCATGTGTGTCTGTGTCCACGCGTGGTGTCTGTGAGTGTGTGTGTGTGGTGGGGGGGGGGGTCAGAGGGAGGAACAAAAAACAAACTCCAGGGCTTCAGTGGTGCAGGCAGCCCTCTCTGTGTGGCTGTCATGGCCACAGTCTCAGGGCTGAGTTACAAGAATGTCACCCTTGTCAGTGGGTCCTGAAGCTTCGGTCGTGCAGTGCTGGCCGAGTGCCCTCGGGGCACCCACCCCTCTCACCGAGGCAGCCCCGGCACGGCCCCCATTCTTTGGTGAGCAGGCAGAGCCCGCCGTGCCAGCCGACGTTCCTACTGAATGGCCCACTCCTTACATTTGCCAAATTGCTACAAATCAGTCTATAATCACTTTGGTTTGCATTTCCAATTACGGAGGAAGTGGATTTCACCTACTAAACAATTCATCAGTTGAAATTCCCCCGGGGAAATATCCCTGACTTAAAGTCTGTCGCCTTCGAATGGAGACTCCTCCCGGGTCCAGGGGAGCCAAAGATGAAATATGCTGTGCGGCAGGGGTGAGGGGGCCTTCAGTGCCATCGGGTGTGGGAACGTGGCCCTCAGGCTCTGTATTGTCTTTTTTTTTTTCTTTTTAACAATTTTATTTTTCATAGTTAGCATACAATGTTATATTAGTTTTAGGTGTACAACACAGTGATTAGACATTTGCATACCTCACAAAGCGATCACCCCAATAAGTCTAGTTCCCATCTGACACCATAAATAGTCATCGTAATATTATTAACTATATTCTCTATGCTGTACTGTACAGCCTTGTGACTATTTTTTATAAGTGTCAGTTTGTATTTCTTAATCCCTTTCCCTTTTTCGCCCATCTCCCCATCCCTGCTCCCGTCTGGCAACTGTCAATATCTTCTCTGTATCAATGAGTTTGTTTCTGTTTAGTTTGTTCCTTTATTATGCTTTTTGGATTCCACCTACAAACATTTGCTTCGTTTTCTTTGCCATTTTGTTGTGAGAACTCCAGGAGATCACCCAGGAGAGAGCCATGCCACCCCACGCAAAACTGCCCCAGTGACACAACAGCCGGTGAAGCCCGGAGCACCCCTGAACAGCTGCTGCTTTCCTTCCTCCGCGGGCTGTGGCCATCCCTGCCACCCCTAACCCCACTCACACCTGGCTCGTGGATGTCCAGCGTGGTCCACAGACCAGTGTCACAGAAGCCCTGACGCTGACCGCCTACCTGTGGCCTACCTGTGAGGACGGCGTCTCAGGGCTGGTGTCACCTGTGTCAGCCCCCTCAGGCTGCTGTCACAACGCCCAAGACCGGGCGACTGAAACAATAGAAATCTATGCTCTCCCAGGTCTGGAGGCGGGAGACCCAGATGTCGCAGGGTTGGTTCCTTCCGGAGACCATAAGGGAGGACCTGCCCCAGGTCCCTCCCCGCTCCTGGTGGCCTCTGGCTTGGAGTGCATCACCCCATCTCTGCTTTGTCTTCCCACTGTGTCTCCCTGCGTGCATGTCCACATGTCCCCTTCTACGAGGACCCAGTTGTATGGGATTAGGGTCCCCCAACTCCAGTGTGACCTCAGCTTGACTATAATAATTACATTTGTTGACCTATTTCCTAATAAGGTCGCATTCTCAGGTCCTGGGGTTAGGACTCCAACATAGGAGCTCGGTGGGGGGACACAGTTCAACTCACCGCATACCCCAGCTCTCATTGGTACAGTCAAGCCCAGGCGGGTTTAGGAGACGTGTCCGAGATGGAAGCAGATCTGGCAGCCACCACCCCTCCCCCAGGCCTGTTAACTCGTTCCCAGAGGGCTGCGCCTCTCCCTTCCCAGCTGTTCGATGACCCGAGTTCTGCCCCAGGGACTTTTCGGGAAGCATTGACAGACGGTGCCTGGTGCGGCCGCTCTGTGCACCAGGCCAGTCCTGCGCTCCCCTGCACAAGCTGTGGTCTTCTCGTCCCTAAATAGGACGTGAGACCCACACCAGAGTGTCAGGGCACAGAGGACATATGGCCATGTGACTGCTGCTCTCTGCCTCCTGGTCGGACTCCAGGCAGGTGGCCGCCCCGCCCCCCTCCAGGTCCCTGTGCCATTGTCCCCACGCCCCACCTTCACCACCTGTCTGTGTGTCTGTCTGACTTCTGCTCCATCTCAGCCTCTGGGTCCCCAAGGGCTATGTCATGTCATTCTGCCCACCCCACTGAGGACCCAGGTCCTAGAGGATGGGTTTGAGGGACCCAGCGTATTCGAGTATGTTTCTGGAAGGTTCCTCACCGGGCCACCCTGGGTCCTGATGACAGAGGTGGCTGTCAACACTTCCCTGTTGATGCCATTATCTCTGCCTAATTCTCCATCCCGTTCCCTAACGGTTCAATGTCCCCCTTCACCGGTCTCGTCCTCTGAGGATAATGACAAACTTCTGTGACCTGCACTGAGAGCTGTGTCCACCAGGGTATGTCTGCTCTGTGTCCTCGGAAGCCTGGGTGGGCTGAGGACCCCAACTCCACATCTCCCTGTCTCCCGCGAGCCCCTTCCTGGGGGCCTCAGTTGGCAATTCCTGGGTCATCTCAGACGGCCAACGCCACCCCATGTTTTCATTGGGGGGCTCTTTCATGCTTTCACTTGTCAGAGACAGCCCCCCCTGGGAATTGCCTGGCATAGGAGGCAGGGCAGGTGGTCCCTCAGTGGCCGTGTTCTCGTCACAGTAACGAGACAACACGTGAGGTGAGAGCTTCACTTGTTGGTGTCCAGAGCAACCAGCTCGAAATGAACCG
Organism: Rhinolophus hipposideros; assembly: GCF_964194185.1. Taxonomy (NCBI): domain Eukaryota; kingdom Metazoa; phylum Chordata; class Mammalia; order Chiroptera; family Rhinolophidae; genus Rhinolophus; species Rhinolophus hipposideros. The sequence continues at coordinate 92,914,123 of NC_138054.1, forward strand.
ACTCTCCTTTTCTTATCCTATTTACTGAAAAAAAAAGATGCCCTTTAAAAAAATTAAGAGTTGAAAGGAATTTGTCAAAAGGCCATTACCTGCAGACATGTCTACCGGAGCCTAATTAATTAGCAGGCTCAGCTCTCACAGTCCCTACATAAAAGTTAAAAACCCATTTTACTGTGTCCCATATTTTCTGCTCAGCATCACTGTCAGGCTGAAATGCGCAGCAGACAGGTATTTGCATACGGTGCCAAGCTGCGGTTTCCATAGCAACAGGCTTCCTGGCAGCTGGACTCCAAGAAGGGGCTTTATCCTCACCTCAGGCTCCACCCAACACGCCATAGGTGAGAGGTGCCTGTGAGGGGGCGCTGCAGTCTCCACGCCCCTTTGGAGGTGGCACGATGACCCTCCCGTTATAAAAAACACCGGTGTTTTGTAGTTACCGCTTTCGACTAAGCAAGGAAAGAGGAAAAGGAAGAGGTAGAGGAAGAAGCATGTCTCACCTTCTCACCAAGGGCAGAGCGAGCTTTACTTTCCAAAGACCCAGGGTTATGTTATCCTGGGAGGGAAGGGCTTGCAGATGGTGATTATAGGAAAGAAGGAATGGACCAAACCTTGGGCAAGGTGTGTATCGTGACCAAGAGGAGAAAACCCTTGTGTGATAGGCTCCCAGAGCCACGGAGGGGACAGAGGTGCCTGTGGAGGGTCAGGCTCTGAACGCGGGGCCTCAGGAGTCTCTGCCAGATGCCTGAGGGCTGAGCTCGGCAAAGGAGAATCCTACGAGTCGGGCTCTGAGCCAGGACCAGGAGTAAGAGATGCTTCTAGGCTCTGCCCCAGGGTCCCCCAGAGCCCCTCGTTTTAGCAGACACCAGAGATGAGGAAAGAACCAACAGGGAAAAGTGAATGGGGGTGGACTTCTCTCCAGTCTTGGTTCTAAAGGAGCTGGAAATATATGCACTTAGAGATGGCATCTTTTAATCACTCCTCGCCTGCCATGCAATGCTTCCTGCCTGGGACACAGGGCAATCCACCCAGCAAAGGGACACAGAGGCAGCAGCAAAATTTCACGTAAGAGAAATTAAGGGAAAAGAAGTCCTCCTGTTTGCACAGCACTTATAGTTTACAAAAACACGTCCACACACTTTATGGCTTCTAAACCCTCAAGCAAGCCAGCGAATCAGGGATTCACCCCATTTTCCGTACGGTGACACTGAGGCCTAGTGAGGGAAATGACTTGCCAAAAACTGACCACAACTGGCCTCTCAAGAATAACTCAGGATTGGCTCAAAATACAGAGACCACTGGTAAGTCTTGTAAAACACTGACGAAAAACTCAGGTGCCGGGCTCCTGGGCTCCAATCCTGGCTCTGCTGTGAGCCAGCTTCCTGGCCCCAAGACACCATGTCACCTGTGTTTCCTCCTCGGGAAAGTGAAAATGAAACTGGGTCTCCCTGCTAGAGTCACGGGCACTTCGGGAAGACAGGTGTCTGCACTGGTAAGGATATAGGCATGGGGACGTGGTATACGGACAGTGATATGGACACTGATGTGGAAATACGGTACATAGACAGGGACAGACATACAACACGTCTCCACTCTACACCCGTAGAGAGAGATCTCCATGTTACGTCATCAGATATACAAGGTACGCCCTGTGGGTACATAGACTTCATGGTATGGACATACAATGCACCTGTCTGTATCCGTTTCCATACCTCTCTACCTCTTCCTCTGTGTCTCTATCTCTATATCACGTGATACAGTGAATGAACTGAATGTCTGTGTCCCCCCAAATTCAGGTATTGAAGCCTAACTCCCAGTGTGATGGTGTTAGGAGGAGGGGCCTGGGGGAGGTGAGGAGGGCATGAGGGTGGGGCCCTCCTGAAGGGGATTTGGGCCCTTGTAAACAGACCGGAGAGCTCTGTTGCCCCTTCCGCCATGTGAGGACACAGCGAGAAGACACAGCGAGAAGACAGTACCTATGAACCAGCAGATGGGTCCCCACCTGACCCCCACCACACTGGCACCCTGATCTTGCACTTCCAGCCTCCAGAGATGTGAGAAATGAATTTCTGTTGTGTACAAGCCAACAATCTGGAGTATTTTGTCATAGCAGCTCAAAGTGAGTAACACAGAGCTAGATGGATAGACAGGTAGATAACACAGAGCTAGATGGATAGACAGGTAGATAGATGATAGATAGATAGACAGATGATTGACAGATAGATAATAGATAAATGACCGACAGATTACAGATCCTTCGATCTGCATTTCCCGACCTCTACCTCTATCCCTATACACAGAGTATCTGCAGTACATGACATAGAGCTAGAGATGATGTACTCATATCCACATCTGTATAGCTCTCTCTACCTCTCTGTAGACATGGATATGGAGACGGTGTCCTGTGCTGACCCCGTGCCTCATCAGACCCTCCTGAGTGGAGAGGAGAGGCCAGCCTTCTCTCGGGCGACTGGCTTTGAGTCCTGGGTGCAAGCTTCCGTGTCAGGGTGGTCTCTCGAGAGCTGTCCCTCTTTCCGTGTGCACCATGGGAGGCAGGCACTCGGCGAGTGTTTATAAACATGCATTCATGGGGCGCAAGCCTTCCTAATCAGTCTCTGAAACCCTCAATGAGCCGATTTCTGCTCCGGTGTTTTGCATCTGAAAAGGCTTGTTGAGGCCACAAGTCTCTCAGCGGCCATGTAGACAGACAGGAGGAATAAAAATGCAGGGTAGTTACTATGAATTATACTCTCCCAGCACATTCTGTTACAGAACGTGTAACCGCGAGAACACAGGTGAGCACCGCTGGGTACCTGGGCGGCGAGTGGGATGTTGGCAGGGATGGTGACACCTGCCTGAGGAACAAGAGCGAAGCTTCCTGTCACACAGAGCTGCTTGCCGTCCCCTCATCAGCGCCTCCCGGGCCGTGTGCCGTGTGCTCACAGCGGCCCCCAGGCGGGCCATGGCTTCCTCATTCCTTGGCTCTGGACTCCTCAGGAGGTGTCTGGTCCACAGGAGGTTTTATGTGGCTGGTCTAATGAGCTGTGAATTGAAGCCACCATCACACAACCCCACCAGCTGGCTCAGCAAAGCCGTGTCTTTAGGAAACAAAACAAAAGCCCCAGTGGACTTGCCTTGTAACACACAGCACGAGAGGGCTGAGTATATTTTCAAAGTGTTGGAGTGAGGCTTTTTTTTTTTTATGAACAAAATAAAGATTGGAAAACAGCACATCTATCAGAGGAAGCTACTTGGAGATTCCTGAGTGCGACCCACCTGCCCGCTGTTCTCCGTGTCTGATTGCAGCTGTGGGAGTGTGTTTGTTGCCCACGGATGAGTCTAATATTGATAATGGGATGGACCCTCACACAACTCCCTTGTTTACAGGGATCTTTCACTTACGTGGTCTCATTTACCCTCGACTGGGTCCCTGAGGCGGCACCAGGAGGAGGCGGGGGCTTGATGCGACCCCCCCTGCGGCTTTCAGCCGTTGGACTGGATGGCAGCTTTGCCATCCTCAGTTGCACGGTCAGCCTTGGGAGGTGATGGGGACATCGTCCTAGCCTCATAGTTGAGGAAACTGAGGCCCAGAGTTTAACCAGCCCCCACGAAGACCCCACAGACATTTAAGACGAGGCTTAAAGGCAGCCAAGAGGGACACCCCCCAAACTGGCCCACCATGGGCTTCTGAGGGGATTATCCTGCAGAGGGGAGATGAATCTACAGGCTGAGACCCACAGGGGAGCTTTTGTGATGAACAAGCAATGAGCAAGTTTGTTCAGAGGGGTGGTGACCATGAGCCATTCATTGAACAGGTGGCGGCTGACACCTGGGACCATGATGTCAGAGCAGCCCAGGATAGACCTGGAAAAGGATTATTTGTACGGCTTCTTCTGCCGTCCGGTCTAGCTTAGAAAGTTTTATTAATACTTCTTTCCTCATATGTAAAGCCCTCAGGGGGGATAGATTTTTAAAATTAATTTGAAAATAGAGTCAGAACAGAGATCAATCCACTAGTTTACTGTGGTTGGAGGACTTGAACGGGGGAAGATGCTTCCAGAAGTCCCGAGTCCTAGGAAGACGCAGGCACAGTGTCGTTTTCAGTAAATGAGTGACGGACAGGTCAAGATTATTCCCAACTCGCGCTTAGAAATGTGTGGACATCCTACACATTTAACACGTCCCAGGCCTGCTGCGCACCAGGCCCCTTCAGTTTTATATCAATTCAGTGAGGTAACGATTATTTCCCCCTTTTACAGATGGGCAAACTGAGGCTCAGAGATGTACTGTAACTTTCCCCCAAGAGCTTGTAGTTACAAGGATCAGAGCCCATGCCCCACCCCCAGCCCCATTTCTACCCCGCCATCTCAACTTCCCACGTTGTGACACCCACTCCCAGGTCAGTGCAGACCAAGGAAGCTACTTCAGTCAAAGCAGGGAGCTGTCGGCTTCCCGTTGGGGGAGACTGTTTCCCAGCCTTAGCTACGAAATTCAGAATTGGTGGGTGGGAGCCTTTATTTTGAATAGATTCCCATGAGTGGAAGCAGGTTCCAGAGACACCAAGCTAAGCTGCCACTCTTGAGCTTGGAGGGCTATGAGTACAAAGCTGTGTTTGTAACTGAGGAACAAACACAGAGGTGAGTCCAGCACCCTCTGCACAGTTGTTACAGGCAGATGCGTGCATCTCATCTGCTTCTTAACCCAGCACGAGAGCAGAGAAGCCACGGGCAACGCAAGGCTCTGAGGTCAGCAGAATTACAGGGAATCAAGCTGACGCACCAACCTGGCGCGTCCACGAAGCACAGAGGAGGACATGAGAGCAGTCCAGATCACTCCTCTCTGGCCTGTGACAGATTCAGGGCAGGGCCATGCCTACAGTAGCTACCATTTGCTGGGATCTTACAATGTGCCATACGCTGCCTTGAGCACTCATTCTGTGCAAACCTACCTGAGCCTCACACCTACCCTATGCAGAAGCTACCATCCCCTTTTAGAGATGAAGCCCAGAGAGGCTTAGTCATTTGCCCAAAGACAAAGAGCAGGGATGTGAACCCCAAAAGTCACTGAGAGCTTGAGTCCTTGACCTCAAGCATGTATCCCCCAGCCCATTGAATCAGTGACTGGCTAGATTCCAGGACCTACAGCAATGACTGAATCTTCCTGCTCCTCTTAGTGTGAGAGGCTGTGATGCTGGGGCTGGCTCATTCCTCCTGCAACCATTTGGGGGAACTGGATCTCCCTGGCTGGAGCTGACGGAGGAAAAGCAGAGCTACGAGACAAAAGTGCTAAGAGCTTTGTTTGTGTCTTGGTTATAATTCTGCCTTAAGTTGAATAAATTCCAAGATTTTCAGTTGCATGAGCCAATAAATTCCATTTTTGCTTAAGACAGTTTCTATCAAGTTTTGTCACTTTCAATAGAAAGGATCTTAACTGATTCAATATTCTCTCATTTTTCACAACTTAAATAGAATGTGAAATCTAAAGATAAAGTTGTCTTTTTATCAAAATAGAAGCTAAAAACAAAAAAAAAGCAGGACAAGATGTTCAGCATCTTGGAGCTGGTGCCATGCCTCCAGTCCAATTGGCCTGCCCCGCCTGCAGCCCCAGGACTTGTGCTATGCCTCTGCCTCCAGTGTCAGCTTTGGGCTACCCCCACTCTCAACACATGCAGGAGGCACCCTGCTACTCCACGTGTCCTCTGCCCTTATTAAAATCTACTACCTCCCTTATGACTTCACAGTCAAACTTGAGATAAAATATGCTTTGATACATTTAAAAACGTCAGACTTGGATGTCAGCAGGGGCCTGGAACAAGCAAAGAGGTGGCTTCAATGAGAAATAGGCACAAAAAATAAATGTGAAGTTGTGCTCTTTATTCACTGTGGACATAGTGCTTGCAAACCAGCCTTTCCAACTTTAAGTGACAGAAAACGAGGTGCTGAGTGGTTAGTGAGCCCTACCTGCGGGGATCAGATGTCCAGTGCTGCTTGTTATTAAATCATCGTTGATTATTTATGTTCCTGACAACACGATACTGTCTCCAAACTGTTTCATCCACAGCTGATTAATGTGTTTTAGAATTTCCCTCCAACTATTAGCACAGATGAGTTGATTAGCAGGTTAAAAATTTCCCTCTCCTTTCAGCATCCACTAAATCACATTTGTTTTAATTCATTGATTCAAATTAGAGATGGTTGCCCTCCAACAAGTCCCAATTTCACAGGGAAAATAATTCAAAAAGTTATGTATCTTAATGTCAATTAAGACACAACTTCAGCGGTTTGGACTCACTGAACTCTAGTCGCTCGAGTCCCGTGATGATGCAATGATGTGTACGATTTTGGAAAAGTTCTGAGGAAAAAGGAAAGGGGTAGGAGACTTGCCAGACCTTACCTGACATCCAAGTTCATCAGTTTGTGATGGTGTCACTTTCTTTCCTCCTCTGCTCCCACCAGTGGAGTGATTCTTACCCTGGGGTAATATTACCAGTGGTGACAATAAAAGTAATACTAATTGAAAGTAATAGTCACCATAACATGCTCTCCCTGCCTACTCTGCATGCCAGGCTGCATTCTGGGTACTTGGTACGTGCTGTCACATTTCATCGTTGCAACACATCTTGTGGAAGGAACGGAGGCATGAGCAGGTGCTGTTACCCTGACTGAATCCCACACCAGTGAGTGACAGAGCCAAGGGTCAAACCTGTATTTGCCTTTTCACATCCAGGCTATTGGCCTCTCTCCCACTGGAACAAGGGTGGCAGTTTAACGCCAATCACAGACGTGGAACCTGGCTCTGGCACCACAGACAAGTCATTTGACCCTGAGTATCAAGCACCTTGTTTGTAGCACAAAGACACCCATGTCTAGCACATGGGACCATGGTGAATGCTGGGGACCTTGTGGATTTGGAAGGGCCTAGTATGGGAAAACCACCGCAGACCTGTGAACGTAGACATGAGTGTGATGGAGATTGGTCCCGTGTCAGGTTACATTAGATGGGAAAGGGAGGCGAGTCTGCAGATGCAGCTCAGGTCCCTAGTCAGATGGCTTTGAATTAACCAAATGGGAGATTATCCCGGGGCGAGGAGGGGGCGGGGGCTGGTTATATGTCAATGGATAAGAAGATAGGGAGGAAGGAAGGGAGGTTGCAGCCGTCTGCGTTTTGTGATTGCAGGACTGAGGCCCTCTCTTCCTGGGGGCCACCTGCTGTCCCCTGCCACATGGCTCCCTCCACAGCCTGCAGCTTGCTTCCTTCCAAGCCAGCAAGAGAGTGTCTGCTGCGTCTTGTCTCCTTTAAGGGATTGCCTGATTAGGTCAGGGCCATCAAGGATAGTCTTTTTTTTTCTTTTGGATTAACTCAAACTGGAGTGGTTTGGATCTCAGTTACAGCGTCAGAATCCCTTCTCCTCTGTCACATAACATAACCTGACCACCCCCAGGAGTGATACCCCACCTTATTCATGACAGTTGCCCACGTGCAAAGGAGGGGATATACAGGTTGTGTGCACTGGGGGGTCGAGGTGTGGGGCCTATCTTAGAAGTCTGTCTACCATGTGTTAGAAAACATTCTGAGCTCAGTTTTTTCTCCTTTGATGATTACTAGCACTGAAGGTTTCCAGTACCACTTGGTTAAAACCTCGAGGCCTCCCCTGTGAAAATGGAATAAATATCAGCCCTTTCCACTTGGTTAATTGAAAATGCTTTTAGTTTGACAGGAATAGAAAAACATCCAACTCAGATTGCATAACAGCAAGGAAAATCCAGAATTGTGTGGCTTTCAGGTATGGCTTGATCAAGGATCCAGCTTCACTTCTGTATGGTAATCTTGACTGTCCCTTTATCCATGCAAAGACTGGCTTCTCTCATGGTGGACGAATTACTATGGGAACTCTGGGTGCACATCTCACTTCCACAGAGCAAGCCACCCTTGTCTTCAACCATCAAGCAACATAATGCCTCATCTGGAGTGAGTGCAATGCAGTAGGGCACAGAGAGGGCCTGGCATGGCCTGTCATAAACAGGGCAGCTGACAGGCATCCCCTTCTCCCCAGCAATGGTGTGACCTGCCCCGTCACACAAGGCTCTGTGCATACAAGGGCCCTGTGTTTGGTTTAATCCTCTGAGGTTGTGACATTCTTAGGAAGTTATAAATAAGGACCCCACATTTTCCTTGTGCCCTGGGCCCTGCAAATTACACAGCCAGTCCTGGTGACCCCACAACTCCACAAGATAGTGGGCTTTCTCAGGACCAGGACTGACTGTCTCATTCTTGTTGTTTACAGTTTGCGTGTCAGAGACTGTGCAAGGAAGACCCTGGATCTGGAACTCGACAATACCTGAGGACGAAGGAAATGTCCACAGAGACAAAGGCCTCCATCCCGCGGGCAGTCCCAAGAATAGATTGCTGATGACGGGGAAGAGGGAGGTCGTGGGCAGGTACCCCTGGAGAAGTGACCACTCAGTTCTATGGTCACAGCAGACACTGTGCCTCACTGTCCAGTGGGCTGCTGATCTGTGCAGGGCTTACCTTAGGAGCATGACGTTTTGATCGCATTTCATCCTCAGGATAGGCCTTCAGGTTGCCTTTATCATCCCCAAGTTATAGATGGAGACACAGACTCAGCAATCTGTCCCCAGCCCAAGGTCAAGGTCAAGCAGCTGGCACCTGGACCAGAGCACAGTCCCCTGGGCTGCAATGCCCCTCTGTTTGCTCAAGGTGGACATGCCGATAGTCCTGGCACCATAGCTAGCTGGTAAATAGAGCATCGTGTAAAGGCGACCCACGTCCATACAGGGTTGGACAAAACTCCTCTCAGAGGTCACCTAGAAGGATATTTTCAAGTAAACAAAACAATGAAAAAATTAGGAGAAGAAATGGAACACTTCAGAATCCTGAACAAGAATGAGACTCACGAGAACAAATTAGGTCAGACATTCTTTATTACTTGTTTCCTCCCAACAAGATTTAGAAAAAAAAAGAAAAAAAAAAAAAGATGGTTACACACAGTTAGTGCTATAGATTTAGACGCATAAAATGTTTGATAGCATCTAGTGGAATTTTTACTGGTGGAATTATTTAAATTGGCCAGGACCGGAATATTGTCATAAAGATTAAAGGCGGGCTCACCCTGTGCATAGAGGATCGTAATAAATGTCAAGGGGAGAGTGCTCGCTGACTAGTGCTCTGGGGTGGCAGAAGTTCCATGTTTTAATTAACTTCTCCATCAATAATTAAAATAAGTAAATGTGGCTATGGTGTAGGAGCAACCATCACCATTGCAACACTGTAACACTGACAACTACCTACTCCAACACCACCCAGCAACAGTGACACCAACCACCACCTTCACGGCCACCATGACAACAACCACACTAACATCAACTACCGACACCAACACCACCACAAAAAACACCACCACTGCCACCATCGCAACATTGTAACATTAGGAAGCAACACCCAAAGCAACACCCCTACAACATCATCCACATTAATATAACAACAATAATCACCACTACTATAAGAACAACCACAACCAGCAACCATTGCAACCATAACATCAACCACCAACACCACCAACTACATTACCACCATCAACTGTTACCACCACAACTACAACAACCACCAGCGCCCCAACAATAGTAACATCAACAAACGCAACCACCAAAACAACAAGCATAACCATAGGCACCACCACTGCAACAAAAATCACAACCACCACCACCACCACTGTGACAACCATAACGATTGCAACAACCACAACAAAATCAACAACTGCAATCACCACTATCACCACGTCAACAGCCACCACTACAAACACCGTCATGACAACAATTACCACCACCAGCACCACCACAGGAAGCCTGGCTTCCAGCCCAGATACAGCAGTGATTGTGGTTTGTTGTCTTTGAATCTGGCTCATGGTGGAATGGACTCCAGCTCATGACTGTCAAACAGTGACGAAAGGCCCATTCTATGTTGTCTTACCCATCTCCAGTTACTCCCACGACTGAAATACAAGTGCCATGAAGTAGACGTCACTGGCTTCTTCACCCTGTAACACGGCCATCCAGCACGGAGTAGGTGCTCCAGACATGATTCTGCGTTGATGAACAATGGAAAAACGAAGAGGCATTTTACGAATGCAAATGCCCAGACAAGTGGCTTCTTGGTGCCGAGGCTGTCCTGCTGGTTAATTTGGAGTGACGGAATGGGCTCTGCGGATGCTGATTTTCACCTCCCGCACACATGCCAGCACGAATAACAACTCAGACCCCCGGAACTAGGCGTGGTTGTAGTGCTTCTCATAGAGCTCAGTGGTCTGGTCCTCATGACAACCAAAGGAGGTGCCTGGAGCTGACAGTCCCACTGCCTTGTGTTACTCGCCAGAAGACAGACACAGACAGGGAACTGGCTCACCGAGGTCTCATGGGAAGTCGATGGCCAGATGGGGCTCCAGCCCCCATCTGCTGATGCAAAGTCACCTTCTCTTTCCATCTCATACATCTCCTGCGAGGGACTGGGAGACCAAGTCCCACACCATCTCGGCTGTTCCTCCAATATTTTCTAAGTCTTCTAATTTTCCCTTACTTAAATAATTCATGGCTTTCACGAGAGCTGGATGGTGTTATGTTTTCATACAATTCGCAGAAGACATTGTAACTATAATGGTTAAGCCACTGTTTCTTTCCACTCCAACATTCCCCCATTGCATTTCCCTTCCTGTCGGGGGACGTTGGGATGTGGTTAAGGGGAGTGGAGTTCGAGAAGCACTGGGGATAGTGGGGTGAATTTTTCTGTGTAAGGCTTTGCTAGCTGTCTGGTGCAGGAATAGCTTCTAGAAATTCTCCTCCCACTCAGTGTGCCCCACTCACCAAGAGTTGACCTGAAGATGCAGGAACTATATCTTAATATGAAAACATCTTTTCATGACCGCACAGGGATTACGTTGTAGCAGAGGACAAACATGGTTTGGAACACAAGGAGCCAAAGCCAAAAGACAGGCAGGGTGTGAAGACAGTCAGGGGAGGGTTGGTTCTGCCCACCCCCTCGTGAAAACAGAAGTTCTCAGAGACATACTCAGCAGTGCTGTGTATACGACTACAAATGCAGTATCCAGTTTTATCTCTTAGGGTGGAAATTGCCGGATTCGTGTTTGTAAGGCCACAAACCCGTGGGGGACACCCCCGGTTTTACGCATTCCCAGGTATCGGGTCAGGTCTCAATCTATCCAGGGTCTCTTGTCCTAACCAAGTCCAGGGTTCTTGGCTGAAACAGCAATGCCGTCAAGCCAGGGTAACAGCCGATGAAATCAATGTTTCAATGACAAAACCACAAATTCATCAATGCATTAACCCACACCGTATGCGATAATTTGATTATAGGGACGTAACTCAATATAACACAGCAGCAGTCGTAAAATGCATTGATTGCTGATTAATTTTTTAAATTCTTTCAGGATTATGGATCACACCCAAAATTCTAATATGAGAGGAAGCAGGATCCCAATGGAAGCCAGAAACATAAACCAACAGAAAACGTACGTGTTAACCTGTTAAGATTTCAAATGCATGCGATGTTTCTCTCATTTGAAATAAATATTCACCCCAGAATCTCAGTCTGCACACACAGCTGCATTTTAAATGCAAGAGGCCCTAAGGTTGTGCGAGTGTCGTGTCCCCTGAGCGTAGACTAGCCTCGCGGGGAAGGACTCTGCAGGTCCCCCGCCCGGAAGTGACACGACTGTTGCTCGACTCAGTCCTGCTCTTCCGGGAAGACTGTCGTCTGTGTCCATGGCCCCGGCTGTCCCCTCGGGTTCCCCTTGTGCCTTTGAGGGAGGCGTGGTACATGCCCTCTTCAAGGGGAGAGGGATTCCTCTTAGGTTCAAATGGTCAGCATTTGCAGGCAAAGGTGACATTGTGTCTGGCAAACACTTCTTTCCGTCTTCTAGGCTGCAGCCCTCTTTCAGCCGGCGCCTCCTCTTTCATCTCAGGGCCCCTGTGGGGGCTCATCCACACTGCCCTCTCCTGAATGATGGCTTCTCTGCGACCACTGGAGGTGGTAGCGTGGGTGGGGCTGGAACGCCTTCAGTCTGCCCATTGCCGGCTGGCAGGAAGTAGTAACTGGGACTCTTGTGAACGGCGGAGGCCTAGCTCATACCCCACTCTTTGTGGTGCAGAAGGATGGACTTCCTCGAGCCAACAACATCAGGGTGTCTGAACACTCCATCCACTTGGTGCGTGGGCAGCCGCGGAGCGCCTTCCCTGAGCACAGTCCCGCACGAGCACACGCGCACACACCTGCACACCCACGTTTCCACAGTGACAGATGCGTGTGGCCTCGCCTACCGCCTGTGCGTGCATGTGCATGCAGCCCCGCACCCTCGCACACCCACATGCCCTGCCCACCCTCTGGGGCTCGCAGGGCACATCCCTTTGCAAACGCCTTTGCCTCCGCCCAGCAGGTCCACCTCAAACAGCAGTTTGCTCATCAGGACGGAGCAGGAAGCGGTCCCCCCATCCACTGTGGCTGCACGGACAGGGACGCCCAGTAGGTGTCAGACGGAGATCATCTGCTCCTGGCAGACTGCAGCCCCTTCCGGGAGTCCTCAGAGAGAGAAGGAGGTTATGCAGAAGGAAAGACACAGAAAGAAGGCAGAGGTGTCAGGGCTCTTGCTCCAAGGTTTGTGCGTGCGTGTGTGTGGGGGGGGGGGTTGCACGGGGCCGGTGTCCGTGCCCTGGACTCTTCTGGGCTCATGAGTGATGGAAAGCATGAGACACCTGTGGGCAGGTTGCGGGGGCCGGTGCCCCGTAGGATTGAGTGTGTCTAACCACCTTTAAGGGGGCTGTCCGTGCACAGCGTGTATGAGGAGGGGTTGCTGGGATGTGCCATCCTTGTGAGTCTGCACAAACCTTGTTGAGTGTGTCTGTGTGTGTAAGAGCACAATCCAGTCCACAGTGGGGCATGCAGATTCTGTCCCGGGGTCAGCTCAAGGTGACAGCCAGCCTGCGAGTGAAGCCACGTCCCCTGATCCTCCCGGCTGTCACTTGCAGACCCTGGTCACGGCACCCTGGTCACGAGCGAGGACTTGCCGCCAGTCTTGGGTTCGAATAAAAGGAAAGCAGAGCTGAGCAGCAGAGGTCACAGGGCTATTTACAAGGACACTGCTCTGCTTAGTTGGGGCCCCTGCCTGTGGCTTCAGAATCCACTTTCCATTTTTCAAAATGATAGGTTGGCTGCTGCCTAAAATATCCCAGACATTCCCTCTCTGCCTTAATTATAATCGTTAGGCTTCGATGATGGCTAGTGGTGGGTGAGTTTGGTGGTTTGGGGTTTGTGCTCAGTTTTTAGAATAAGCCAGGTGGCCTCTGGCCCATGCGGATAAGAATCGCTGTGACCGAGGCCCCTGCCTGACCAAGGGCTCGGCATCTCATGCCACAGGCTCTGCCCTGGGGTCCAATGGCCCTGGACAGCCACAGGGAGCCCGTAGTGTTCCTAAAGCGAACCCCCAATTGTAAGTGAGCTATTCAGTGTGATGTGCTCAGAACAGGACCTGGCCCACGGAGAGCACCCAGAAAACGGGGCTGCTGGTTGGTGTGTTAGTAACAAATTACAGGTGATCTCTCTCTCTCTCTCTCTCTCTCTCTCTCTCTCTCTCTCTCTCTCTCTCTCTCTCTCTTTCCCTTCGTCTCCCTTTCTTTTCTCTCTCTCTCCAGATGATGGGGGCACTTTCTCTCACTCCTGCCGCTGTCAGCACGCCACTAGGACTGTTAAAAGATCGAAGGAGGTGTAGTAAAAAGGTTAAGAGCTTATTTGGGCACAACCCCATTCAGCTCAGCAGTGTCCCACACGGCAGATAGAAAGGTGCTCCAAGGACTTGTGTAAAACGGAAGACTTTTATAAGCAGAGGGAGCAGAAACAGGAAGTTACACTGGCGAAAAGCAGGCTGGGTGTTGCAGGTCTCTCCCTTCGGGGATGGCAGGGGTCTGTCAGGCAGATGGGCTCACTAGTGCTGGCCAGGCCATTCCCAACTCACTGGCTTAGGATTCCATTGCTGGGAGAGCCGAAGGGGTAATTAGTTACGTTTCCATTTGGTGACGTGGGGCTTAGCATAAGTGACTCCATTTTGGGCCTGCTGTTTTGAACAGGACCGAAGCTGCCGGACAATGTGGCTTCCAGCTCAGGAATCAGCCTGAGCCCCACTGCGTTGGTGGCTGTGCACGGATCTGGGCTACTTCATTTCCTCTGGGGAAGGGCTTCCCAGGCTCTTCTCACATTCACAGCAAGTCCCCAACCCCCTGGGGCAAAACCCTGCTTTGCTGGCCCTCCTGAGGGCTTGAGCTTCTCAGGTCAAGACACTGAACTCGATTGTCATGAAAATATTTTAACATTATCACAGTGTCACGCACCAGGGATCACTGGCACCAGGGAATCCACCAAATGAGAATAAGAACTGAGAAGGACCAGCCTGAGCAGCCATCTTAGCCCTGATGTCACACCCCTCCTGTGACCCTGCGGAGGTCACATACCACCTCTGGGCCTGCGCCTCCACTTTCTCCTCCATAAAACCAGATGGTTGACACAGAAGGAGCCTGACAGCCGGTGACCTAAGTACTCCTTTGCAGGAGGGGCTGTGGTTATGGTCTTTCGACTTTTTTATAGCCTCTCTCACTCTCCAAGTTTCTCCACACAAATCCCTTGCTTTCTCCCTGGGAGGGGCCCGGGGCTCTGACCACTTACACCTCAGATTCCAGCTGCTTCTGAGGGTAAAGTGCCCCGAGTCAGGATTCTGGTGGGGAAACAAGGAGGCAGTGTTCTGGAGAGCTGCAGGGTCCAGCAAGGGGAGAAGGGCAGTTCAGTGGGGGCGCTCTTCCCACCTCTGCACTTTCCTTGCTGGCCACCCGCCTTCTGCACCCTCTGTCTTGGTCTCTCCTCCCCCTTCTTATTCTTCTCCCATGAAGTGCCCGTGTACAGAGGCTCCAGACCGCAGGCTCAGTTCTCTCTTGACATGCTTTTGGGATCCTTGGTGTTTCTGTGACTGGCTCTCCCTGGTGTTGTGCAGTGCACAACCTGTGCAACAGGGCACGGTGGCCCTGTGTGTCTGCAGCTTCCAATGATCACCCCATGTCCTGCTGATCTTTTTGAATCTGTTAAGTTGTGAAATGTAATATACACAAATAAAGGCGCACCTGTTGTGGAATGTAGTATAAACGGAATCGTGCTCTGTGTGTCCTGTGTCTGGCTTCTTTCACTCAGCATTACGTTTGTGAGACTCATCCATGTGTGTGGGTGTAGCGAGTTCATCTTTGCTAATGCTTAAGTATTTCATTGCAAGAATATACCGCTATTCATGTATCTGTCTGTCTACCGCGGATGGAAGGCTGGCTCGTTTCCAGTCTGGGGCTGTTGTAATCGGTGTCACCGTGGACAATCCCGGACACACGTCCAGGTTTATGATCAGGGTTCGTACCCGGAGGAAAATCAACAGGTCATAGGGAGGCATGTGTTCAACTCTAGTGTGTCATGCTCAGCCACGCCCATCGTGGTTGTAACAACTGATACCTGTTTCTTTTGCTCCGCACCCTCAGACTGGCCACAGGTCATGTCACACCGCCAAACTCAGGCTATCACCTCGGTGCAAAGTGGTATATGATGGAGCTCTCATTTGCATTCTTCTGAAGATTAAGGATACGAAGCACTTTCCACGTGCTTATCGCCCATTTGTGGACCCTGTTTTGGGAGGGGTCTGTTTAAGATGTTTGTCTTGTTTGATGGGGCAATCTATCTTCCAAAAATTTTTTACTTTAAGTGTTGCCTCTCCCTCATGCCTCGAACAAATCAATTCACAAAACCTCCCAGTGTTACTTCAAAATGATTTTTTCTTAGTGGTTCTCACTTACATGCTTTCTATATGTCTGCCTTCATCCCTAGGTCACCTGAATGGCCTCGTATCCACACGAGTGACGAGTGTGAGCATGCAGGTCTCCGTATGTTAGTCCCTGGTTAGAACTGTCATCAGTCCTCTGAACAGATGCTTTGACCTTTAGCTGTACTTGTGGGCTTGTAGGTCATGACCTCACCCACCCTTTCAGCAGCTTCTGCTGGCCCGCTCTTTCCACCTCACAATATGTGAGTGCACAACAGGCTGCAGGTGCCTGGCTGGCTTCTGTGTTGTTTCACTCGTCTTTGATGCCCAGCTACTTGTCCCTGGAATATCCTTCACATGTTGAACACCTTTATGGATGTATATTTTACAAACAATAAGAAGCACGCATGTGGATAAATGTATAGGTACGCATAACCACCACAACAAAATATAGTACATTTCTATACTGAACAGAGTTGCCTCATGGCAATTATCAGCGAACTTCCCAGCCTCAGCCCCTGGCTCTAAGCAAACTCTGATCTGCTTTGTGCCTATTCTAGAATTTCACATGCATGGGGTCACATGATACCTGCTTTTCACCTTGTTTGCCTTATTTTGCTAATACACAGTTTTGTGTTGTGGGGGAGGAAGAAATTTTCCTCTACCCTTCTAAGTTCTTTCAGCTGGTCTAATAATTAAATTGACATGAGACAGATTTAACAAGAGAAAAATAAGCAAGTTTAATTATATACACATGTACGGGAACCCCGCCTACAGGAGAGGTTCCGAGACAGAGTGTTAAAATGGGGCATTTATGTCACCCTGAGCTAAAGATGAGGTGAGGTACCCTGGAGTTTCCGAGGGGAGGAGGGTCATTCACAGGGCCATAAGGAGAACAGATGGTCAGTAATTCAATATTTGCCCTGCCTATAGATAGGTCATCAAATTGTTATTTCTGGTGAAAGCACTTATTATGGGCAAAACCCCAATGTAAATTCTTTAAGGGAGAGGTCCAAGTTTCTCCTGAGCCCACAGAGTCTGGATTATCCTCACCTCAAAATAATCTGCCTGCCAATGTGGTACCTTTTGGGGAAGCCTGTTCTGAACCCCTTTAGCATTTGTCAGTACTCAGATCCTTTGTAGTGCTGATGAGTGTTCCTTTCTGTGACAATACCGTCCTTTCTTCACCCAGTTACCTGCTGATGGACACCTGGGTCTTTTCCCGTCTGGGCTGTTCTGAATAAAGCTGCTATGAATGTCTGTGAATAAGCCCCTGTGTGGATGTGTTTTCATTTCTCATGCATAAATATTTAGGAGTGGATTGCTGGATTTTAGGGAATTGTACACATATGTTTACCTTCATAAGAAGCTGCCAAACTATTTAAGTGCTTGATTACAACCAGCCATGTGTGAGAATTCCAGGTGCTCCACATACTTGAAACTCTTGGTGTTTTCACTTTCATTGTAGCCATCCCAGGGGAATCAAGTGATTTCTCGTCTTACATACTTTAATTTGTGTTTTCTATGACTAAGGATGATGAATGCTTTTTCATGTGTGTGTTGGCCACTCCTATATCTTCTTTTGTAAGTTGTCTGTTCAGATATTTCGCCCATTTTTTAAATCAAGTTACTCATCTTCTTTTATTGTGTTCTTAATGTATTATGGATACAAGTCCTAATAGTGGTTTTTTGTTTTGGGTTTTTTTTTTTTTTTGAAAAGCAGAATTTTTTCATGTTGAATGATGTCCAATTTATATATTTTTGTTCTGCTTTGTCCTCTCTGTGTCCTACAAAAATCTTTGCTTTCCTCAAGATCATGAAGATTTTCCTTATATTTTATTCCAAAAGTTTATACTTTTAGCTTTCATATTTAAGTCGGTGGTCCATTTGAAGTTTATTTTTTAGTATGATGCAAGAATCAAAGCTATTTGTTTTGCATGGGGGTGCTCAGTGGCTCCAGCACCATAAAGGGCTATTGTGTCCCCATTAAATCACCTTGACAACTTATTGAAAGTTAATTGGCCATATAAGTATGAACAGATTTCTTGAATCTCCACTGTGTTCCATTGACTTATATGCCTGTCCTATGGTTGTACCACACTGTCTCGATTACCGTGGTTTTATAGTAAATAATGAACTTAATAAGTGGTAAATCTCCCACTTTGCTATTTGTTTATACACCCCTCACTGTCAATTCATATGTTGGATTCACATTTGTGTAGCCCCAAAATTCACATGCTGAAACCCTAACCCTCAATGCAATGATGTTCTTTGGAGTGTTGTTTTTGGGAGATAGGTAGATAGTTTTAGATGAGGTCATGAAGTTGGGGTCCCCAGGATAGATGAGTTAGTGCACTTCACCTCTCTCTCTCTCTCTCTCTCTCTCTCTCTCTCTCTCTCTCTCTCTGTCTCTCTCTCTCTCTCTCTTTCCCTCTCTTCCCATTCCCACTGCCCAACCCCTATATACCCAGCTATCATATGCTCTTGAACTTCCTAGTTACAAAACTGTAAGAAATAGATTTTTGTTGTTTAAGCCACCCCGTGTACAGTATTTTGTTATAAAAGCCTGAAAAGATTAAGATGCTATTCTTTCCTCAAAATCATTTGTCTGTTTTAGGTTTTTGTTTTGTTCAAATATTTTTCTGAACCTTTCCAGCGTTTTCTTCTGAGACTCCAATTATACATAGATTACCCTGCTTGTTTTTTGTCCTACAGGTCACTAAAGTTTTTTAAATTTTTTTTTCAACCTTTTTTTCTTTTCCTTTTTATGTTTCAATTGGATAATTTCTACTTCTATATACTTAGGTTCAGTTATCCTTTCTTGTTAAGTGCTTAGTCAGATGTTAAGCTGATCCAGAGAATTTTTCATTTCAGACATTTTATTTTTCAGCTTTAGAAATTCCATTAGATATGTTTCATATCTTTTATTGTTCTCATTATTTTCATGTTTCTGTTTCATACCTTTGAGCATGTTTATTATTACTGTTTTAAAGAATGTGACTGTTAATGCCATCATCTCTCTGATTTCTGGGTCTGTTTCTATTAAATAAGTTTTATCCTTGTAATTGTATATTATCCTGCTTCTTCACATGTCTAGTAATTTTTTAAATTGATGCTAGACATTTTAAATATTACATTGTTGAGTATCTGGGTTTTTTTGTTATCTTTTAGAATGCACTGAGTTTTGTTCTGGCTGCAGGTAAGATACTTGTGGATCAGTCTGATGTTTTTAACTTCTTATAGGACAAGCCTAGAGTAACCTTTAACCTATGGCAGGTTAGCCCTACTAATAAGGCATAACTCTCCGGGGTCTCTCTTCAGTGTCACAGATGTTAAGGAAGTCCCTCCATTCTGGCCGATCAGAACTCAGAATTCCTGGAATCCTGTATGAATTTCAGCTCCTTGAAATCTGTCTTCCAGTTCCTTGCTAGTTCTTTACCAAGCCTTGTGGAGTTTCACCTTATATTGCTTAGTATTTAGCAACAGACTCCTGAGAACATGTATATAAATTTCTGGGGCTCTTTTTTTCCTACTTGACTCTTTCCTCTGCAGTACTGGACCCCTACCAATTGCAATCTCAGTATTCCCAAACTCCAATTTCTCTCCTCACCTCAATGAGACTGCTGCTGTCTGCTTGGGTTCCCCTCCCTATGCCACAGCATGGATAGTGCCTCCCGTGAAAAAGCAATCACCTCATTCATTCCTTCTCTCACAGATCACAGCCTTATACTGTCAGTTCTCCAATGTTTCGTATATTTTATCCAATTTTCTAGTTGTTTGTGATGGAGGTACAGATTTGGTACTACTTAGTGTGGACTGGTGGAAGCAGATATGTATCTTCTCACTGACTTTTGAGTCAGTAAACCCAGCCCAGCCTTTCTCTCAGTGTTTGTCCTCTAATCTCTAATTACCTAGTGGACATTTCCTGCCCAGAATTTATCTCTGAACCATCGTGTTCCAATGTGAATCCCTTATCTCCCGCTTCTCATCGGCTGTTCCTTCCATTTCCCTGGTGTCTGCCAAGTACAATGTCTTGGTCACCTTTAGACATTAACTTAAATTGTCCATGTCCTTTTCAAAATCTATTCCAGTTTCAAAGCATGCCAATTATTCCTCAACGATCTTTTTAAATCTACTCCTTTCTCTCTGCTTCTTCTGCAACCTGACTGGGACAGGGCCTCATCAAATCAGTACTATCTTTCCATATGAGAGACTGTAGAAGGAAACAGGCGACAACCTGTATCCTAGGGGCACAAGAATATCTCTGAATGATCAACAGGGCTCTTCAAACATGTCAGGTCTACTCCACATGCTGTGCCCTGACCACTTGAGGCCTCTATTAATCCGCTTCACCATGCACATACTCTCATCTCTCAATCTTCCCATATGCCATTTCCTCTTCTTGGCTCACTCTTCTTTTCCACCTCTTCCCCCAACCACATTCTGTCTCCACACTTCTACTCATCCTGCAGTTTTCACGTTAAAGATGCCTTCTTTCAGAAAAGCTCCCCTTCCCTCCTCTCCCACTGGTGAGGTTAGTGGCCTCTCCCTGGGTTACTTTCCCAGGAGAGCATTTCTCCGACGTCATGGTTTTATAACTGTATGGACCTCCCCTAGATTCTAGGATAATGCTCATGCCCCTCGTGTATAGATGGTGCTGCTGCAGTCACCCCACCGTCAGTGTCTCGTGTAGGACCTGCCACCTGCAGATGGTCAATCAATACTTGTTGAATAAATAAAGGATGAAGAAATAAGGGTGATGTTTATAGTATATGCTCTTTGTTCCATGGACGGAAACAAAACAGAATCAGCAACTAACAGAAAGTCAGAGTTAGAAAAGTCCCAGAAGCACCTTGTTCTAACTTTCCATTCAGTGCAGATGTCCCCTTGCCCCTCCCCAGTAAATGGTCAGCGAGGCTGTGTTGAGCTCACTCGACAGTAGGGACCTTACTCTTTGTCGTGGCCGCCTGTTCCATTTCTGAACTATTTGTGGTTAAAAATGACACCAGCATCTTCTTCCATATAATTTCCGTCCATTGGCCTCCGTTTTTCCTCTGAATCTGTGTAGAGAAGTGTTTTCCTCTATTCCAATGACAGCCGTTAAGCATCCGAACACTTCCCATAGCTTCCAACTCTTCGTGGTAACAGGTGTGACGATATCGGCTGATATTCGTCAAGCGCTGACTTGCTCATTTGAATTTGACAACAATCTCATTGGACAGTGCCTCTTACTGGTACCATTTTGAAGGAGGAAACTGAAGCTGAGGGGGAGACCACATAGAGAGAAAGAGGGATACTCCGAGAGCCCCAGATGTCGACTCTCCACAGCTCAGGCGACAGGCAGAAGAGCGATGAAGGCTGCAGAGGATTCCAGCTCCAGCCACCATCTGACCGCAGCCAGGAGAGCGACTCGAGGGAGAACTGCCCAGCTGAGCCCAGTCCACTCACATAAGAGTTAGGGATTAAAAAAAAAATCATGTTTGTTTCAATCTGCTCAGTTTGGGGGTGGCTTTTTATGTAGCAATAAACAGCCCACCTACTACAACGCACTGTCTGTCCTCTGTCTGTAAAGGCAAAATCCTAAACACGTGGAGAGGTGTGTTGTGTTCCAAACACCTGGCATATGGAAATTTAGCTACTGGTGCCATAATAGTGGCAGCTAAGGTTTCGTTCATATCTTCATAAATCTATGGGGAAAAAAGAGAGGTGTGAGCTTACCTTGCACTGGCCATTCAAGCCAAAGTCAGGGACGGCTGTGGTCTAGGTGTGCACAGGGAAAGTGCTCAGCAGACATCACCTGTTGCCCCCTCCACTATGCCCAGTACTGCTGTTGCAATGAAGAGCAGTGTGCTATGGACACGACCCAATGCTGTGGGGGCATAGGGCAGGGCTAGACTGATCCCAGAGGTCAGGGAGTGCGTTAGAATGGCAGGGAACTGGAGATAAGAGCATTCTCCAGGAGGAAAAGTGCGAGTTGAGTTGTACCTTAGAGAGTTTGGAATTTAGGCTGAGCAACCAGCTTAAGCATTGAGCCCGAAGGGTAAGTCCTACTGGGAGCCAATGCTTTAATCCCCGAGGAGGAAGCCTAGGCAGAGTGGGGAGGGCACCAGAAAGGCTGGGGAGGTGGGGAGGTGGGGAGGGGCCCACCCAAGCCGATGCCTTTGGAGGGAGCAGGGTAGCTTCCCCTCGGCAGGAAACATCCAGGCTCTGGAGACCCCTTGCTTGATTCTCCCACGTGGATTATCTTACCCAAGTGTCAGAAATAAGAGGAATGGCCTTACCATCTTATCTCAAGAGTGAACAAGGGATTTATGAAATGCTAACAGAAGGGCTACAGCAGTAAAATATACGACCCTGCTCTGGCCATTGTTCCACTGTATTTCGAGAAGTTGACGTTGCGAGCTCTTGTTTAGGCAGGCGCTCCTACCCGCTCTGTCTGCATTCAGCCCAGCATCCCCACTGCGGTCAGGATGCCACAGAATGCAAGCCCGTGCTTCTAGAATGCAACCAGGAAAGGGCAGAGCAAAGGCCGCTGCCTCTCCCAGGGACCCAGCAAAGGGCTTCCCGATGCCTCAGTGGTTTGATTTGTGTGCTTTCTGTGATGTTTAATATTCTTACATCTATCACTTGCTGGAGAAGTGATAGGAGAAGGAATACCTTAAAATAAGGAGAAGGAAGAAATCCCCTTTCAATGCTGAGTTTCACCTTTTAAACTGGGCACAGATGACACCCAGAATACGTCTTTGGGAGTAAACCACTGGTCTGACCCTAATTAAAGTTGACTCAGAAAATCTGGATGCAAATGAGAAGTAAGACTTCACCATCAAGGACCAGGTAAGAAGGGAATACCCCTGAAACAATTAGGATTTGTCTTTCATTGAATAAATATGCCTTCCTCGGTTGCCCATTTCCAAAGGATTGCTGTCTTTTAGGTGTCCATTCCCTGGGTGAGTAGATGAAATGAAAAGCCAGCCCTTCCCAAGTCTCCCACACAGACAGGCCATGAATGGGATTCAAGGTTCTGAGAAGGCATTTGGGACATTGGAGATTTCTGTGCATAAAATCCCGAAGGTCATATTTGTGTTGGGCAGTGAGAAGTGGTGAGCAGGTGAGCAGACCAAGAAGGTGATGCATGTAGAGCAGGTGAAGGGCATGGGCTTGATGGGAACCATGTGGGAGGAGTGGAGAGAGGGGAGGGTGCAGAGCCAGTTTTTGAATGACCTGTGGGGAGAACTGGCCTCCCCGGTCATGGGGTCCTGATTCCTGGGTGGCCCACCTTGCCTTCCTCAGCACTGGGCATGCACTGTGCTCAGCTCTGGCCCCCGCTTCCTTAGCAGTGCACACCCCAAGAGCCCTACTTCATTCATTGGCACATGTCCCTTCCTCCTCTCTGGCCGCCCTCCTGCCAGGTCGAGACAGGATCCCAGTGGGCAGTGAGAGAGAGGCGGCGCCCGCGGGCGACCCCGGTGGAGATCCTGGCAGGATGGAGCTCTCTGGTCCTGCGCTCCTGACGTCTGGCTTCTCCCAGATCGCACTGTAACGTCTTCCACCCCCGCCTGGCCCCAGCGCCTCCGGACTTGTGCCTGGAGCAGCCTGGGTGTGGACATTTCCCAACACAGACAGCTGACTTCCCGGTGATGGGCATGGACTCACAGGTCCTCCCGCTGAGCTGCGCCTCGGCCTCAGGAGGTCTCCTCCCCCAACTGACTGCTCTGTCTCTTCGCCGGTCATTGCTTTGGGTCTCGTTTCCATCTGATACACTTTCCACACACTTTTTCTTTCTCAAACTCTGCTCCATTCATGTTACCATTCTGTTCAAAAATACCAGTGGCTCCTGAGTAAGTGACGCCCCAGCAAGGTACACCTGCTGCACCCAGGACACAGACCCGTTCAGTCTGAAAGCAGACCCCTTGTCCAGGTGACCCAGTGTGTGACAACTGAATGTGTCCCCTCCTGGTCCACAGAATGAGGTCTGACTGTCAGAGGCCGTCCAGCACAGCCCTGACTCATCTCTGCAGCCTCATTGAAATGGTACCTGGACACACACTGGAGCAGACTGGTCTCCTTCAGGTTCCCCGTTGTTGCCACCAGGCTGCCACTTGCCTGGCCACCTTCCCATCTGACGGTGCCCACAGAAGACATGCTTGCCCTCTGAGACCCAGCTGCCTTCATGTGGGTTCCCTAAAAACCAGAGCCTGTCGGGGGGACTTCTGTTCCATTGCTTTAGTGGAAGGGGTGAAATTCTAGGAATGCAGCAGCTGGGAGAGGGAAGGAAGGTGAGGACAGAAGGGGGACCACACTGGCCATGGCCTCCCCAGACACACAGAGGGTTTGCTTGGCCAGGCAGGACTTCTCCAGAGAGGCCACGTGGACACACTCTGGAATGGTCTGCTGGGGGCAGAAAGAATTTATCATCTGGCTCTTTCTTTCCCTCCTTTTCCTATAGGTTGTTAATTCCTATGCACGTCCAGGTTTAAATGACCTGGACTAGAAAGGCCACCTGTGAGGACTTCAGGGCCTGTGTGTGCCCAGGCGTGGCATGCAGGGCGAGCCGGCGATTGAGCGCAGGCCACAAGCTCCCTGCGAGTGGCCTGAGCTGGTGCTGCATCTGTCCAGCCTGGAGAGCCTGGCACGTGTGTAACTGCTGAGAAGGCCTTGCGGCACCTCGCACGGCCATGGGGACAAGGAGGGTGGATGGGGGGGGATGGGAGGTGAGAAACGAAGCCTTGTCCGGCTGTGGGCAGTGGGCACAGCTGCTGACCTGGCCCGACGCTCAGGAAGGCACCTTGCTAAGTGGCCTCCGCCTTTCTCCACCAAGGAGCCCGGACTCTTCCCTGGGCAAGGACAGGTCCGGTGCCCGGTAATCTTCCTGGAGGGGCATCGATTACACTGCCAGCAAACCTCGAGCAAGTGGCCTAGAGAAGTGACAGAGTGTGCCATCCTCACCCCCGTGGGTCTCCAGGCCCCCATCGGTGACTTTCATGTGAATGCCCTGCACGCTGTCTTGCACTTCCCACCTTCTGACTCAGTTTCCTCTCCCCCACTTGACGGTGTGTCTTCTTCCCAGAGCTGTCCCAAGCCTCCAGGGACATCTCCTGAGGGCTTCGCCAGATCCAGCAGCATGTGGCATTCTGGAGTGGCCTTCCCAGCGGGTGGCTTAGCAGCGTGGCGAGAGTGTGGGTGCTGGAGTAGGACCACCTGGTTCAAGTCACTGTGTGGCCTTGGAAAAGTTACTCAACCTCTCTCTGCCCCAGTTTCCTCGTCGGTAAAGCTGGGATGGTAAGGCGCAAATTGCCTCCTTTCTAGTGTGGTTGTGAGGATTCAATGGGGCTGTGTGAGCAGGTCTGTTGTCAGGAGGCCCCACCCTCTCGTGATGACTCCAGAAGGAGGAGCAGGAAGCCCAGGTCTCTCTGGAGGGCAGCCCGGCCTCTGGCTCCAAGGCTGTGAGGCTCCCTCTCTGTCTCCTCACCTCCCGTGAGGTTCCTCATGCTTTCTTGGTGAAGCTCAGAGGCAGGGGAGGAGGGAGGCTGAACCCAAGGAGGGACAAAGACGCTTCCTCCTTGAATTCAGGAAGGTGACTGTCTGGGAAGGGGACAGCGTGAGTGGGCCGTGGGCTCCTGTTGTGGAGCCGCTCCTCGACCCCCCCATCTGCCATTTCTGCAGACCTGGTGCCGAACCATGAGTCTCCCTCGTGTGCGGTTCACCTAACCACATTGCTAATCAATATTTATGTCCAGGAAAGTTAAAAATAATCACGGGAACTAGATTAGAGCGAACCTCTGTCAGCCACCCCTCCCGCATTCTGTACTGAAGTCACCAGGACAGGCCTAGAGAGCCCGCGAGGCCCGTGAGCCACGGATGGGCCACGGTGGGTGTGGCCGTCCCTCAGGCCTCACGCTTGTGTGTGGTAACAGCACAGGGCACACAAGTGCCAGCCGTGGAAAGACACGGCTCACTTTGGGAGCCACACCCTTGCAGGGAAAGATGGTTGGCAGAAGCCTGGCTGGACAGTCAAAAAGCACCCCAAATAAGACTGAAACAGCTCCCTCTTTGATCACCTTTTCGGGAGAACAAGTGGAAGGTTCTGATTTGTCAGTGAAGCCCCAGACACTGGGGACAGAACAGGGAGGAAGAAGAGGGGGGCCTGTGTGTACCACTGAGATGAGCTGGGGCCAGTGGGACCCGCTGGGAAGGCTGGGGCCTCCTGCACATTTCCCTGTCTGGTTCTCCTTCGCCCCCAGCCCCTGGCCATGTGCACCCCCCCACACACACACAGTGACCCTAGGAGACGAGCCTAACGCCTGTCGGCATCCGGAGGGCACGCTCCCCACGCCCCCTCCATACGCCCCTGCAGCCTGCCGTGAGCGGGCTTTACACACATAAGACGGCAAAACCCCCCCAGCACACATCCTCCCAGGCCCGTTTCCCGTGTCATTGATTCCAGAATGAGGTGTTCATTTGCTCTCTGAAAATAACATTCGGAGCCATTCAAACAAGGCTCTCCTGCTCAGATAAATCACAGAGGCTGGAATGGGAGCTCGGGCTGGTATTCCATTTAGAGGAGCCCCCCCTCTCCTGGAAAACCCCCAGGGCATCCCAATTGAAATACAGCTTCGTCCCTAATTTCATTCCACAAACCCCTGCCCACTGTCAGTTTGATTTAAGTGGTAATTCAATCCCAAATGAGCAGCCACTTCCAATGGTTCTCATTATTCTCCTGCATAATGTTATCACATAGGAGGAGCGGGGCTGAGAGATGCCCGTTCCCCAGCCATTGCTCACCCACAGGGCCTGGTCTCACAGCCCAGCCGGGCCTGGTCTCACAGCCCAGCCGGGCCTGGTCTGGGCACCAAGTGTCGGCCTCCTTCTTGGAGCAATGGTGGCGCGATTTCTTTTCTCACGAGAAGAACACAGCTCAGCCACATGCCACTTGAATGCTTCATTGTTATGTTTCCCTCATGACCCAAAGCGATCTGGCATACGGAGGGGGTCCCTTGCGGATGTGGGGAATACACGAGAGAACCCAGGTCACAGCCTGAGGTACCTCGACACAGGATTTTAACGGAATAAAGGGGACATGTCCTCAAAACCCTTGGGTGCTCTCCTGACTCCCTGCTTTGGCGACGCCAGCCCCACCAAGCCTGCTGGTATTAATGAAAACAGCCAGTGTTGGCTTGTGGTTCCTGGAAGGTCTAGCCTGTGTCTAACTTGTTCGGTGTCATTATTAAAAAAAACTCATTTCCTTGTAGTTTTCCAGAAGCTCGTGTGTGTGTAGAAGTGTTCTCAGTGACCACACGCTGGGTGATTGTCTCTAAAACTACCAGCAGGATGTCTACATGCTGGTTCTTCTCAAGATGTGTTACCAAGTCAAAGGGAACAAGTGAACGGACCCCCGGCATGTCCAGCACCAAGGAGAGCTCTGGGGACCTTCCGGGTGCTGGGGACTCTCCAAGCCCAGCTGCCAGCCCCGGAGCAGGAGGACAGCCGAGCCCTCTCCACGGTTGGCTGCCTTGCTCCACCCCTGCTTCCTGCGTCAGCACCTTCCACCTCCCTCCCAGAAGCCCCACAAGCCTGGAGAGGCCCAGCCTCAAAGGCCAGAGATTTTTCTGCATCATTTCTGCCAAGTTTAACGCTGACTAGTTAAGAAACGTAGAGAGCGTGAAGAAGAGGGAGCATGTGACACTGGGTCTGGACAGAGCTCAGGGCACCTTTTCAAGTCCAGACCCTGCCGCCAAAGGTGAAGGGGGATGGGGCCCGGGGGAGAAACGCTGGGAAGAGGCCCCTGGACCACCAGGCAAACTTGCTAAAACATCTCTCCAGGCAGAGGCCTCTTCCCTTTACGGACATGGCAGATTCTCATGGGGACCCAGGACGCTGCAGAAGGGCTGTGCCCAGAACTTCAGGGAAGACGTGAAACACAAGTAAGGAATCACCGAGGCCAAAAATGGAAATAAAAAAGGGGGCGCGGCTCTGCATTTGCAGCTGCTCTCCAGTGCAGGATGGTATGTACCGAGAGCCCCTTCTTTTCAGTTTTATTGCGGCATGTAACCCAGCAGCCCTTCACCTTTATCTGGCAACCTGAAACCAAAACAAAAGCAAGCACTCTCTGGGAACTCTCACCGCAAAAGGAAGCTGCCCCTCTTTTCAAAGCCCAGCTGGGCCTCCAACTAGAAACCCAGCTGCCTCAGAACAAAAGGTGATGCCACCACCGTTGTTCCTGTCACCTCCCAACCAGGCCCCTTGCTTCAGTGCTTGGAGGAGAAGGAATTTGAACCTCCTTTCTGGGTTCAGCCCTGGCCCCCAGCCCCCTTTTTCTTAGGGTACGTACAGAACAAGAAAATGGGGGCAGATACGAAAGTCTGGGGAATACAACCAATAATGTTGTAAAGATTTTGTAGGGTGTCCGATGGACACTTTTCTCGTTTTCTCGTTTTCACCTCAGGGAACATGTAGATGCCTGATCACTGCTCTGTACACCTGAAGCTGAAGCTGAACAATACTGAATGTCAAATACAAGTTTATATATATATTCACAAGAAGCGGAGTACAGCATTAGGAATAGAAGCAGTAGAAATGTAATGGCTGTGTGCGATGTCAGCGGGGTAGTAGATTGGGAGAGGGGGGTTATCACTGTGTGAGGGATATAAATGATAAATGTCTAACTATTACAGTGTTTTGTATACCTGAAACTAATAAAAAAAGATGTACATGTTTCAAACATGTACATGTTTGAAAAGAAAAACAGAAAATGGGGGCACGTTTCATTACTAGTGATGGCATCTCTGATTCCCCAGTGTTTGGGGTGAACATGTCCCCCTAAATCCACACATTGAAGCTCTAACCTCTAGGACCACAGAATGGGGCCTTATTTGGAAATAGGATCGTTGCAGCTATAAGTTAAGATGAGGTCACACTGAAGCTGGGTGGACCCTGATCCAATAGGACTGGTGTCCTCATAAAAAAAGGCAAATTTGGGCACAGACATGTACAGGGGTAGAAGGCCATGTGCAGACTGGGGTAATGCTGTCACAAGCTAAGGAACCACTAGAAACCAGGAGCGAAACCTGGGACATCATTCCTCAGAGCCCCCGAGGAACCACAGCCCTGCTGATACCTTGAATTTGGACTTCTGGTCTCCAGAACTATGAAACGATAAATTTCTGTTGTTCCAGCCCACTCAGTTGGTGGTATTTTGTTCCAGCAGACACAGCAAACTAGTAACTCAAGTTAAAAAGCAAAAACAAAAACATAACAGAGAAAAGGGACCCCCCCCCCTTCCCTTCCTGGAGCCGCTCCTGTCCTTGATGGAATCGGCATGTTAGGAGAGATTCTGTGGTCAGTCCTGGGGGCCAACCTGGGGCAGATCGGATGTCCTGGATGACTGACATGCAGTCTAGGTGCAAATACCCCCTGCAGAAAGGGGGTCCCCCTGAACTCCCCTAAAGCAGGGTTTCTCAGGGTCGGCAAAATTACACATGGCGTTGGGTCACTCTTTGCTGTGGGAACTGTCCCGTGTGGGGGGAGGTGTTACAGTATCCCTGCCCTCTACTCACCACATGCTAGTAGCACTGCCTTCCCCAGCTGTGACAATAAAAACGTCTCTAGACAGTTGTCACCTTAGGAGGTGTAGGGTAGGAAAATCCCCCCAGGTGAGAACCAGTGCCCTAAAGGTAGCGATCACACTTTCTTAGACCCCACATTTTTGCTTCTGCAGTTAAAACTCAGCCATGAAGCATGGGAGACACAGCGACTTAAGAGTCTCTCATTAGAAGGCAAAACGAACAGCTGTCCTATGACGAGCTGTGTGGACGGGTAGCGTCTAGAATTCTGTGGTCTTTCCCAGCCTGGGTTACGTTTTAGTTGGTTTTGTTGCAGCTCCAATGTGCACTTTCGACTGCCAGACTCCTGAACTGCTTTTCTCTGGAAGGCAGGGATGTGGGCCCCCCAGCTCCCTGAAAACATTCCCCTGCCTTCGCCTTCCAGGCAGGTGGTGGGGACACGTGGTCAGCAGACCCTGGTAGCACTCCGTGTCCCTGTGACCCTCAGCCCACCTTCCCACATGCCTGGAGG
This sequence comes from Rhinolophus hipposideros, assembly GCF_964194185.1. Taxonomy (NCBI): domain Eukaryota; kingdom Metazoa; phylum Chordata; class Mammalia; order Chiroptera; family Rhinolophidae; genus Rhinolophus; species Rhinolophus hipposideros. The sequence goes on from NC_138054.1 coordinate 92,944,055, forward strand.
GAAGGCTTTCCAGCCAGTGTCCAGCGGCCAAAGCTTTCCGCTGAGCTTGCACATTTGGGAATGCGTCAGCGTGCATTCTGCCAAATTTATCCGGCCATCTCAGGACCCCATATTCATTTTCTTGGCTTCAGTTCAGAGGCAGGAGCTCAAAGCACTAGCAAATGGATACTAGAATCCCCATTTCCCCCTCTCACTAGTGAGCAAATTGAGTTTATTTCAATGGTATCCAGGCTGTTGATTTATTTAAATTAGTTAAACGACCAAAGTGGCATTGTTTTTTCTTCTCGTTCAAGATAGTTATGTATCCCATTCATCACTGTGTCTCAGGGCATTAAGCTCCTCACTGACTCAGGAGAGGCTGTCCCCAGGGAGCCAGTGGTCACTTCACTTCAGCCATCTGCCAGCTCTCAGCCTCAGAAGTGCATGGAAGCTCCTGGCTGAAGGAGAAGCCAAGACAAAGCCCCCACTCCAAGCTGAGACAGATACGGAGCTTGCATGTCACTGCAGGGCCTGCTGGGTGAGGCAACGGGTCAATTGTCTACGGGTTCTGCAGTGGGAATGGGGCACGGTGGGGGCAGAGTGCCACCTACCCTCCTGAGCTGATTAGGGGAAGTGATGCTCATTGAAAGTGGTAAGCCCCTGCTTTCAATCTTGGCCACGTCTGCGTCCTTGAACCTGATTTCCTTCTGAGAAAAGATGGCTGAGGCCCCAGTTCTCCAACTCTGCAGACTGCACGCCATCAGCGGGGTCCTTCTGGCAGGTCAGCCCTCTTACGGTGGCCGGTCCCTGGGACCATGGCTGACCCCTTCCCTCCTGTCTTCCTCATGCTGGTTCTTGGTCTCAGCAGCGACCACACTTAAGAAAGAGGGGCTGGAAAACAGCAGCACGTCCATCGTGCCACGAAGACGTTTCTGGAGGTGAGGGAGGCTGTGGTGGGTGTCAGGTGAATCAGGCAGGGCGCTGGGTCCCGTTCGGCCCCACCCATCCCAAGCCAGGGGCCCTCGTGGTGTCCCCTCTGTTATGTGGGACAATGGATGGCACCTCTGATTTGGGTGGCATGTCCAAGTAACGGCAAACATGTGAGACACACCGGACGTGTCGAGAGGGGCTGAGCAGAGCGGCTTTCCTGGGCACGAAGGCTGCCTATCCTTGCTTCCTTAGACTGAGCTTCAGGGCCCAAGGGTCTAGGCCAGGGACACTCAGCAGCTGAGCAAGGGCTTCACCTTTAAATCTACAGCGGGAGCAGCAAATCCCCGCCTCCCGCTGGAAACAGAATTCAGTCTGGCATCCCTGTGAAGGCAGAGAGCAGGCTTTCTCAGCCTCGGTGCTACTGACATTTGCAGCCCAGGTAATTCCTGTTTTCGGGTGGGGTCCTGTGAGTTATAAAATGTTTAGCAGCATTCTCCCTAAGAGACGCCTGTTGGGACAACCAAAAATGTCTCCAGACACTGCCAGGTGTTCCCTGAGGGGCAAAGCCTGGTTAAGCCTGCGGGGCTGGCTGCTGGCAGGGCCTTTGCCCACACATAGTTCACCTGACCTGAGCCTGTCTTTACCCTCCGTAAGCTCTGTACCCTCCACCTGTCCCCTGGCTCCGGTGTGGGGGCCCTGTGGAACCTCTTCCTTGGCTTAGGCACACACTTATAAGCTTTGGGTGTATCTTCTCCTCTGGGGGTTAGTTTTCTCAGCAGGAATCTCTGCAGACCTGAGCTGGAATCAGGCAGCCCATCAAGTGCCTCCACAGCTCCCCAAGCCTGCTGTTGTGGGGCTCGTGGTCTCAAGTTCAACACTATGGGACCATCCCGGCTAACCGGGCGCCCACACAGGGAGACCCAGGAATGCTTTCTTAGTTGTTCAAACGGGGAGGCGTGGCTGGGAGAGAGTGAAGACCCCGGGGAGACATCTGAGACTCTAAGCACAGCATGGACACGCGAGCCCCCGTTTTCTTAGAGGACGTCTCGGAGACCATCGCTGAGAAAACGAGTTAGCAAAGAACATCCAAAAGAAAGTGCTTTTGAGGTCATGGCCTGAACTCATGGTGATTCTTTTCTCCTTGTTTTCATGGTATGTTTTTTTTAATAGCAACATCAGAGTACTAAATATACACAGGAAAGTTGATATAGGTGTTGCATTTACAATGTTTTCCAAATACATAGCTTTAAAATACAGAAACAACTTAAAAAAAAATCTGGAATAAAAGTTCACCTGTATGGAAATCACACCCAGGCCCCCACCCCCCGCCCAAATATATTGTGTCATTTCTCTTTATTAACATGATTATGGTATGCATTTAAAGAAAAACACAAGAATAAACCACAATAGTTCACTCTTTCGGGGAGGTGATCTATAAATATATGTATAAGGACAGCTGTGGCATAGATATATGTATAACACAGAGGTTTGCATTCCTCTGTTGAAAAATAACAAGTGCTCCATGTGAAAGTATAAATAAACACTTAACAGTTTATTGTATCAGAAAATAATTTAGGAAAATCAAAATAAACCCGGGTTGACTATACATGACTAAGGGAGAAAAATAAAGTTCGAAAACATTCAACTTAAAACCTGTGAGAACAGGCCCCTGGGGCCCTCAGCGTTTGATTTCTTGTCCTATGGTTCAGGTTCACGGTGTGTACGTTTTCCAGTTCCACGGGTGAGCTGGGGAGGAGGGGGACCAATGGGCTCCATCTTTAAATTCACGTAATGGTACCTGGTGGATTCGGTGTTATTCTAATACACTAGGAGGATGGAAATGGAAATGAATCCTTCTGAAATCCTTGACTCCCCGATAAATGCCCCGTGTGAAAAATCCAGCCAATAATTTGGATGCTTCTCTGAGTGTTCTGCTTAGGCCACCCCCACCCCCAGACGTGCCCAGGGGCCCACGCTTGATGATGGGAAAGTAAAACATCCAAAAGGTAAGCTGCCTTTTCCACTTAATCCAAGAGACACTCTAATGATCAATGATGGATTCAGTCAATGAGAAGCGAATCCGGCAAAGACGCATTCAAAAGCCAGTTGGACTTCCTTCTTACGAAACATACGCTGGAGCCATTTCTGGCAACTGAGCTAACCGTGAGGCGGTCTCTGCAACTTGTCCTCACTAGTTCAGCACTTAATGACCAGTTTCCCCTGAATTAAACAATAGTTGGAGGGTTTCAGAGGCCTCCCTTCTGTTTGGTTATTGGTATTTTCTAAATATCGTGACTCAACATTTATACCTTTTGAAAAAATTCTAAGACTTTAAAAATGTAACCAACGCATTGCCTTACACGTCTCCAGTGTCCAGTTTAACATCTTCTGGGCCTAACTCACGTTCCAGGAGACTCCTTCTCCATGGAACATGTGGAGACTAGTGTTCAGTCCCATTAATCTCTGGTCCATCCATACATTAACCAGAAGTTAAGGAAACCTAATCAGCTGGGCCACTAAAGTTCACGTCAGGCTTTGTTGTGGTGGCTCTGCTTTCCATTGAAATAATTTTAACCGGAGGGTAACCGTGTTTTGTCTGGGCTCTGGCGCCTGCCATCGTGTTTCTCCAGGGAAGGTAAAAGGAAGAAATGATCCAAACGGAGTTGCCAGAAAAAGAAGTAACAAAACAAAACTCTCTAGTTTTTAACAAAACAATTAGCTGGAGCCCCAAACTGGTCACAAATTTCCCCAAAATGTCCGTGTTTTGTTCCAAAACTTCCCAGGTTCCCACATCGCCCTGTCACCACGACTGGTGAATGTTTCAGGGGTCAGAGAGTGCCGTGGATGTTGTTCTGTCTTCCCACTGAGCAGCACGACACGTGAAGCTCTCTGAAACGTTAGCTGAACCTCGGGACATTCCATGTTGTCTTAAGTGGGAATTCATCTTAAGGATGAAATTTATGGTCAGTTGATTGCTAAGGTCCTTTCACCTTTCTGGCTTCCGAGGAAACAATTCAAATACAAATGGAAAACAAACAAAAACATAAAAGGAAGTCTGTCTGTAGGCCACAGCAGTTCTGTGCAAGGAACGTATGGCCAAACGTGGGATCTGTTATGCCTCCTGACGTTTCAAAACCAGCTGCCCACCCCTGTCATGAAGGCCCTTTACTGGGAGAACAGTTGTGCTTATATGCGGCAGTGGCACAATACTTAAGAGCACCTTAGAGATCCCCCCGCTCTAGAATTTTCATGTGAGTTCCTGTTTACTTGTACAGTCATCGAGAAGAAACACTCCTGTCGCTTTCTTGCCCTTAAGTTGTCGGCAGTCACGTTACTTGGTATTAGAAATGCATACGCATCAGAAAGAGATAATCCAGAGTGCAGTCCCCAGAACAGGCAGCAAGGGAGGGTTCCTCCTGGTGGCAGAGGCTTTACACAAAACCCTGTCAGCAACAATGCTAGTAGTTTGCTGCTACCCCCACATGGATTCAGCAACCTCAGACTTCAGCAAAACCCCTCTTTCCTATTGAAGGTTGGAAATTAGGTTTGGAGTGTCACGTTGGCTTTGAAATCAATCGTCTCTTCTGGCTTGGGATGATTGAATAGGGGAAAAGGATGGGATGGTTCTCTCAGGAAATGGAACAGTGGCCCAGGAGGTGGGTACAATGGTATTTGCCCTCGCAGTTTTTTGGGTAATGACTTGAAACAATTACATTGGGGGTCCACAAAGGGTCCCCATCCTGGATTTTTAGTGGCGACACATCTTAATGGTACAAGATGGTGCCGATAAGTTGAACTTGGGACTGACTGCACAGCATTCTTGCTTGTCCCATGGGCAACATTCTCCTTGATTTCTGCCAGCAATCATTTGCCAAATTCACTAAGACCAGCATTAACTGACAGTCTCCCAAACCAAAAGCTGTAAACATCAACACTAAAGAATTTTGTTGCAGAATTTCAGAAATCCAACAAAAACTAACCAGTATGGTCAGCTGTTTGTGTCCACAGAAGAATGAAGCTCCTAGGGAGTTATTTGGTGTTGCGAATATTGAGGTGGGATTTATACATGAAAATCCAAGTCTCTGGAGGATTCTAGTTTAAGGGAGAGACCACCTGGGACAAAACGGATTAATTTTCAAAAAGGAGGATTTCCTATAATTGGATCCTCTCTGCATCCATTCCTGCCAAACACTACTCAGCAGAAGCTTTACTGGGAGAGTCAATGTATTGGCAAAAGTCAGCCCCCAGAGGTTGTCTTAGCAACACACTTGGCTTATTAACCCATTTAATTGATACTCTCCATGGTACATGTGTGTTTTGACTCCAACCCACAACCATTTGCACTTTCCCTGACCCTCCCTCCACTACTCACTGGCTGTTTAAACTACCCCCACCCTACGTGCTTATCAACCTGAGTCCTAGGTGGGCAAAGTTGGCACCGTTTATACCACACCTCTTAAGATGAGGCTCTTCCACATCTGACTGAGATTTACAGATTCATTCAAAGCTATTCTCTTTGATTCTAGGCACAGTCACTCTTGGAGCATTTAGCAGGGAACCCATCAAGTGGAAAATGCAATGGACCTACTGGAAGGATGTGTTTTAGTTTTTCAGCTACAACACTGACACGTTACAACCCAGCTGACCATTCTCTTCTCTTGCCTCTACAATTGGGTGTGGGCGGTGTATTTCCCAGTGTGGAGTGTGGCCCTATGGCTGGTGGTATCTGAGAATTCATGGAGAGAAGCCCCTCACCCCACCCCCTGCTATCCATGCACTGCCTTAAACAGCCTCCTGCTCTTGTGTCATTCTACGTTCTCGGTGCCAGCCACAGCCTATGTGTTTAACCTCCTTCAAACCAAAGTGAAGTAGAATGGAGGGGGTTCTGTGCAAGCAACTCACAGTGGCTGTCCCAGTTCTGGTGGCACTGCTCCCCTGCTAAGATACAAAGGCTACTACTGGCCCTTTGGCATAAAGGACAACTGTGCACATGGTCACATTCCCCACTTAGGGACTGTCTGCCTACATGGTGACCAATGTGAACTCTGGAGACTGGCGAGGGCCTGCTTGCTGGCTGATTCTTTCTAGAATCATTTGAGGTCAAAAGAAGCTCAATCTTTCTGTTTGACGCTTGGGGTGATTCTCTGCCTATATCTCTTTTTACCCAATCGTCACATTCAAATGCAAACTCTAAACCTGGAAATCCAAACGGCACAACTGTGCTCCACATGACATGGAAAGGCGGGCAGCAGAGCTCACACTGTCAATCACTAAGCCTTTGCTGGAAACGCCACACATAACCCTGAGTGTCACTCACACACACATCTTGCCTCAGAGTGAGGGAAGAACAAGCTTGCCTTCATAGCAGGAAGCACATACATGGAAAAATAAGCCAGGAAGAATAATCCAAAATTCTCAGATGGTGAGTTTGGCTCATTTATGTGGGCTGTGCTGTTTACATTGGAAAACAAACAAATGATCAAAAAACAATATGGCATAGCAAGTTGACAAACTGCACCAAAGTAACCACTCCAAAATTACATGAATCACACCATGTTTTGGAATCACTGCGTACTTAAAGGCAGATGTTGTTTAAGAAGTACGTCGCTAAGTGTGATCAGTGTTGGGAGTAACTTCTGAGAAGGCAGCTGCCTTTCTTACAGGGAAGGATGACTCTCCCTGTGGGCTGCATCTGTCCTTGAATTTCTTTGTCCTCGAGAACTGGTTGACCTAATGGCGACTTGACAACGTAGTTATGTGCGTGGGGAGGGGCCCAGGGGGAGAGAGAGTGCGCAAAGAAGAGGGCAAGTCCATTATCAGGATCCTGTCCCTCATCATGGTCCCACCTCTCCATGTCCCATGAAGTCCCATCCTTGCTAGTATGATTGATGGATCCTGGTGGAAAACCAGGTGGGACAGTTTGTCATGATTGGGACATCTTATCTTTGGCATTGCACTGCATTCTTTCCCAGGAGGTAGGAGTAAGGTTTTCTTGCTCCCTTCAACCCCAGACCAACCCTTGGTAAGCAAGTGATGATTTCCCACTAAGACATGATGGCAAGATGAAGAGACACAGACAACTGCCACGCCTCTCTCTCTTCTACCACCTTGTCTGTTGCTTTCTTATCACTTGTCCCTTCTTCTGGGAATTATTTTGTTTGCTTCTCTGTTAATCATCTGCCTCCTCCCAGAGTAGGAAGCAAAACTCAGAAGGGCTGTGCCTGTGTCTTGTCCCTCATTGTGTCACCAACATGGAGAGGTTCAGGTCTTTGTTGAATATGTGAATGGATCAATGACCAACTAACTGCATGTCTGAGTAGTGTCCTCTTAAAGAACTCACACGGTGAAACAAGATGGCCCCTGAACCTCCACAGAACTCAGGGGTCTCAGTATCTTCTCCCATCGTGACTTGTGGGATGAATGACTGTAGAAAGGAAAGATAGCCCAGGGGAGTGTCAGTATTCACTTACGCTGAGATCTCTCTGATGAAAGAGGGCAACGGTGTCAAAATATGGACAGAGAGAAGGTACGTACTGATGCCATTTTGGAATAAGAGCCATAAGAAGGTCCAGTCTGACCATGACAAAGCTGCGAGTCCCAGCCCTGAACCTTGGTCCTGGTTCCTTGTCTTATCTTCCGAGAAACTGGGGACAGCCCAGCCTCTTGCGCTATAGGTGATACTGGACAACATGGGAGAAGAAACAAAAGGGATGGAATATCTCTCTGGGCCATAGAATCTAATAGAGATGAACAAAGCAAGAAGGTCATCTTTGATGTGTTCCTTTCATAATACAACCAGAAGGGGGTGGACTTCCATGCACAAAATTCCTGAAGACCAAAGCATGAGGAAGGTTCTGCCCGAGGCTGAAATGCGGCCGAGAAAGGGCAATGTCCTTGTGAGAAGGAAGAGTGACCGATGACTGCAAGACCGCCGGAGCAATTACTGAATTCCTTGGGGTCAAATTTGGAGAGTTGGTGGGGTTTGCTAACGAGTTCAGGTTTCTAAGTTGAAAATGCTCCGCGAAGGACTGAGATGAATATCTGGAAGTTGAATGCAACCTGAGAAGTCCACCCAAACTCAGGACTAGAAAGAACCAGAAACACTGGGGAGAAAATACGGCTTCCTAAGTGGCCTCTCCTTTCCTCTCAAGGACATTAATTCTGAACAGCAACAACCCACGATGGCTCCAGCGGTCCCTAAGCTTCCACACTGTGCATGAGCAGGCTAGAGCTGGAAGAGACTCAGTGGGCACACAGCCTGCTTTGTCTAGGACACTGCTGGACTCCGAGTCCAGTGGGAGATGGTCAGGAAGCTTTCCTGGCCATGTCTGAGGCATCTTCCCCTTGGCCCTCAGAATTTGTAAAGAAAAACCATCACACCCATTATTGCAAACAGATAAAAACGACACCCGGTGCATGAAGAAGTGATTCACCCTAGAAATACACTTGACCGTACAGGAGAGTTTCCAAAAGCCACGCTCAGTTGTTTTGAAAGCTTTAGGAGTCTGTGAGAAAGTCGGCAAAGGACAGTGGTCGGTATGCTGCCCAGGGGCCCGTGATTGTACGAGTCCAGAGGGTAACTGAACGGACGAGATGGAGTTGGACAGAAATTTGGGGACTTGACCAAACCATATCGCCCTTCATTACTTGACAGAAAATAAAAGCGAAAGCAAATGTAAGGACTGGGTCCTGGGGGCCGCGATATGACTCTGGGAGGGAACACTGGGGGATTTGCTAACGGACTCTCAAATCCAGAAGAGAGAGCACTGACCGACCCAGAATTAGCCCACAGCCCAGGAAGGCTGGCCTGGCCAAAGTCATCAGACACCAACAGCACGTTTGGGCCTGTGTCCATTGGGCTGATTCCAAAAAATGCTGCACCATCATTTTACAGACTTCACTGTGGTGGGGCTGCACTTTGGAAGCCTGCTTGTTTTCATTTATTCTCTCCTTGTACAGAGACGGTATTTCCAGACTTTCCCACATAACCATTTAAAAAATAAGATAAACCGTCTCTACACAGCCTCCCTCAGTCACCACCAAACTGTGTGTTCCCGTAAGTGGATTCGTTTGGACAGATGTGAGTGCAGAATGAGACTTCCTGGGCCATTTCCGGGCCCTGCCCTGAGCCTGAGGTGAAGGGGCTGGGTGGGGAGAGGTGTCATTCTAAGCTCCCTTTGAAGGCTCGGTGTCCTCTGCACCCCAGAAACAGTTCAGGCACCCAGAGAGCAGTCTGGGGAAGGGGCTGAACTGCAGTTGGAGGTAAACTGCAGTTCCTGGCCCCCCCAGGAATCCTGGGTTCCCGCTGTCAGTCAACAAATGGCCCCCTGCCACCACCTCCTTCCTGGTTGGGCTCAGTGTCACTCAGTGTCAAAGAGCAGAGTAAAAGCTTCCAGGGCCCTGAGGGATGCTGGCAGCCCTGGCCTTGCACTCACACCACACTGGGCTCACCTGAAACAGGAAGCCCAGTGCCAACATCCAGCAGGAGCGTGATTTCAGGACAATGAGGTGATGAGCTGGGTGACAGACAGACAGGTGCGTGATCGAGTGCCAGACAGGTGGGTCCCAGGAACCTGGAGACAATCACATGGCCGTAGGGGATGTTTGCGATGCCTTGTGTGTGCTGAAACTTTCGGGGGAAATGACAAAACCAAAACCAAAACCAAAACCATGGCTTTGCACATTCTGGAGCAATACCACCGACACAGAGCTTAACGCTATGGTGTTACAGAAACATTTTTTGCCCTCCACTGGCATCACTTTACTTTCCCATGTTTCCAGAGGTGCAAAAGCGAACTCGGCAAGCACATTTTAAGATGTTTCAGAGGGAGAGTGATCCCACTGGAAAAATCAGGTCAGCAGCCCAGCCAGAAAGTAGGCAAGAGGTTAGCTGCTGCCTGACCTTTAACTTTTTAAGCTGGTCTGGAGGCATTTCACTCAATTGGTTCCAGCGCCCTATTGGTAAAATCCAACTTCCATGTGGGCCATTTATAGGAGACAGGCCACGTGCACCAGATCTGGGGTCCCCTTAAGGAGGAAATGCTGTCTGATGGGGATGAGGGAGGCCCTCAGGTGGCCCCGCCCAACCCTTACCGCTGGCCCGACTGGCAGTAAGACGGGCGGGCACCTTTACAAGGTGGGGTTGTGAGGGAGTCGCCCCGCCTGGGACTCAGCAGTGCTTCGAATGGATTCTGTGCGGTTGGGGTTCTCTGCAACGAGGCTTCAGTGTGGGGTCCTATTTCCACTGGAAAGCTCCATAGGGAGTTGTTGATGGCAAAACACAAATGTTGGCCGACAGGAACCCACAAGAGACAGTTTCTTTGCTACAGTCTCCCCTAAGATTCTAAGTCACCCTTGGGCTCAAGAGCAGGCGACTTCCATCCATCAATAGGCGGGAAAGAAAAGCAGGGCGTGCTAGGGCGCAGCTCGCGTGGGAGCAGCCTTGCCTCACACACTGGGGCTCCCGTCCATTTCTGAGCTCTGCTCTGACATACGCACACACATTATAAGGATCGATTCCTTTAATTTCTGGAACTGGGAAATTTCTTTAATTCGGATTAGGCTCGAATAACAGCAAGATGGTCAAGAACCCACCCCCCGCCCTCAGTCAGGCCCATTTGTAGGCCGCCAGCTCCATAAATGTGCTCTCAGGTAGCGTCTTCAAACAATGACATCAAAAAGATAGTATTTACGTGTGTGTGCGCGCATGTACGTAAAACCATGGCATTCTGAATTACGGCCCAAGGTAAGAAATTGCACAGCTGGTGCCACTCACCAATAATCTAGCAAACGCAGGCCGTGTCATTTGAGGGTCTTTGGGCATGGGTCGGCGCTGTCCCCGGCACGGACGGCGTTGGAGTACCAGGTCACCAGAAAGAATCTACTCACTCGTGGAACTGCATTTCCATCATACGCATATACTGCGCGCATGTGTGTGTGGGTGCGTGTCTGAGCGTGTGTGTGGTGTGTGTGTGTCTGCAAAGTAGAAAACACTGGTTTGTTCTGCTCGTACTAAGCCTGTGAAATAAATCAGATTTTGTAACGGATAACACTTTTTTTTTAAAAAAAGGAACATCGAAGATCTTCAAAAATTGCTACAGTACAAAAAGGTGTGTGTGTGTCTGGGTGTATTTATATATTTATATATACATACATATTAACCAGAAATAGCGACTCTATCGGAAGAGGTCCCCACCCCTGTGTTCTGTGAGACTTCTACGCATGGCTCGCTTGGCTTTGGCTTTGTCACCAAGACTGTCGGGTCCGTACATGGCACATAATGGTATAATTGGCACAGGCTCAGAATCATGGGACAAATCCCAGGCTTCAGCTGCTTCCTGTCCTTCTCGCTTGGTGTCCTCTCCTCTCTGTGTCCAGTTCCTTCCTTGCATTTCTTCTTTCCGTTCTCCAAAGAAAACTGGGAGAAGGCAGTCCCCCATAGGCGTGAGCACTTTTATAAAAATATATTTGGCCTATAGTGTCCTGCTCTGAGATCCCCACCGGCAGACAGAAGTGGTAGGTGTGGGGACCCTCCCCCTTAGATAGTTTAGTTTTAGGTTTCGTGGGGTTTTTATTTTATTCTATTTTTTTTTACAGGTTCACCAACGGAATCCTGCGTGGAAAGAAAAGAAGAAGAGATTAAATGGCAGCAGGTCCTCGGTGGGGCAAGTCTATGCAGCCTGGGAGCTTCGGCAACCAAACCCCGACGGCCCTGCTCCCGGCTAACAGACACCAAATGTCCTCAGAACACGCCAGTGCTCTCACTGCGCTGCGCCTTGTAACCAGGAACTGGCACACAGCTGGCAATTCCAGGCACGCAGTGGGCCCGGGACTCGTGCTAATTAGAGTCGTCGACGGAGGAACAGTTTCTGCTTCCACAGCGGGAGTGGGTCTGGGCTCCCTAAGAGGGAGCATCGCACCCCAAGTCGGAAGGTGACTAAAGGCTGCTGCCCTTTTCCAGCTCCCACCCGCCAAGGGCCCAGCGGCTGTCTGCCCCAGTCCATGGCTACAGGAAGCAAAGGAGTCTGTTTCAATCCACTGGAGACTCCTGAGGCTGAGACACAGGGCGCATTAATGGACCACATCGGAAAATACACCTCCTGGGTCTTCCCAAGAGGTAATGTTGCTGAAGACAGCGTGTGACTCACGTGCAGGCCAGGTCAACGGGCTGCAGAGACACAGCAGCTCTGACAGCCAGCTGTGTGCCTCGGAAAACAGAAACCCCCACGTTTTCCTGCCTCATGACAAAACCCCCGAGGTTCACATCCCCCAGAGAGCCACAGAGCTACAGCTCTCCAAGGCTGTTTATGAGTTACAACCTTTCCTCGCTCAGCCTGGAGATGCTTCTGCTCAAAGCTGCAGCTCCCCTAAAGGATGGGGCACAGTTTCTCTCTACTGTCACTCAGAGCCCCCAGCAGCACCCCACAGCTACAGAAAACTACAATCTTCAAGTAGGATACAGGGGAATGACATTGAACCCTCGTCTCTGCTGGGGATACAAATTAGAAAGTGGGTGGGGGACCCGATGATTCCAGATGAAGTTGGGAAAAGCATTCAGCTGGAACTCGAGCATTTTCCTAGCGCTTCCCAGACAGCAGCCAGACTGGCCCTGTCCTAGTTGTTTATGGAGCAGTTCAGAAATACAAATTCCTGGACCCACCTCTGGAGACCCCAAATCAGGTCCCCCAGGCAGGGCCTGGGAATATGGGTTTCTAAGCTCAGGCCATTTCTCAACTCTTCTCAACAGACTGGGGTGTAGGGTTCTTTTTCTTGAATGGAATAAGCCTCCCAATGACCGTCGCCAGGACTGAGGGCTGGAAGGCACCTGGGGGGGTGGGGGGGACACATCTGCAGGCATAGGACAGCACCCTGCTCAGCCGTCTTCCTTAGCACCTCCAGGGCCCCCAGCATGTCAGTCTGTTCCGCCTGGGGTCGGGGTGAGGGAGCTCGTTCCCTCCCAGGACCCCTCCTGGTCTGGACCACAGAGGCAGGGCCCCTGGTCATCACCTCACCTGGCCTTCTACTTCAAACGTCACCTGTTCGGGCAATTCCAGGTCTAAATGGAGCAACCAATCACCTCCTGTGGTATCACCCACTCTGCTGTGACAGGGGTGTCACCTCATGTACAGAAACGGACATCCTATCGGATGGGTGCAGGGTCACCTTGGTACCTTTACTCCAACTCTGCCCCAGCCCCTGCCCACCTCCTCCGATTTCTAGGATTTGGGGGGAAGGGTGGTTTTAAAGGTGAAGTAATTAAAACAGAAAAATGTCCCTCTTGCAGGTTTATCTATCTTCTGCAAGTTTATCTAATTTTCTGCAAGTTAAAAAATGTGGAGACAAATACTGTATGAGCCACTTCCGTGAGGTCCCAAGAGGAGTCAAATTCAGAAAGACAGAATAGAATGGAGGGTACCAGGGATTGGGGGGTGGGAGGTGGAAATGGGGAGTTGTTGTTTAATGGGGACAGAGTTTCAGTTTGGGAAGATGGAAAGTTCTGGAGAAGATGGTGGTGACAGCTGCACAACAATGTGAATGTACCTAATACCACTGAACTGTGCGCTTAAAATGGTTAAGATGGCAAACTTTGTGTTACGAGTATTTCACCACCATTAAATTTTTTTTAATATATTTAAAAATATGGGGACACTAAAAGCTGGGCCTGGCGACCATCCACCCAGTTCTGGTGGCCTGTGACAGTCTCTGGGTTAAGCTGCTGTCCACTGCCCCAGCACGATGACCACCAGCGCCCCCTCCTCACTCTCAAACAGGTCCGGGTTGGACCAGGAGTCATGGCTGCCTGCCCTAAAAAGGAAGGTTTCCTGTGAGAACCACTGCCAGCTGCTTCTCCATCCTTTATTCTGACCTCTACCAGGTAGGTCAAGGTGAGAGGCACGGCTTCCACTCCTTCATCGGCCAGCCAGCTCGGGGTTTTCCATAGGCTGTCACTGTGCACTTTCCTGCTTAAAAATCTTCAATGCTTCAAGTGCCGATCCTGGGGTCCTTCCAGAGGCATCCCGCCTCCTCGCCCTCTCACCTCTCCCTCTTGTTCTCCGCATTCCAGGCAGCACCCAAATCTCACTGCAAATCCTTCAAGTGTTTGCTGACGGTCACCTCCCAGCGGAGGCCTTTTGTGGACATCCTCTCCTTTCCTAAACGTGTTCTCTATTTCATTTCTGTATATGAGGATCCGAGCGTGTGGTTCTACCACTTATCAGGCACAGGACAAGTTGCGCTGGGTTTTATTTTGTGTGTCACGGATCCTGCAGGCCCACCTTTGGTTCACTTGGTTCCAGCTCCGTGCCAGACCGGAGAGGGAAAGCAATACTGGATGAAGCTAAGAGAAGAGGCATCTGTGGGAAAGCAGCTTTGTTCTCAGCCTCTCACCTGAAACGACCAGCACGTGCTGCCTGCAGGTGGCTGCTGAAGGGGACAGCCAGCATCAGAGGACTGAGGGAAGGAAAGCCACTCAGAAGACTGACAGAGGGCCACTGGGGGACAGAAGCCTCTTCCCAACCCACAGACATCTGTCTACCCAGCCAGGGAGAGGGAGGGGACACAGCGGGAAGGAGAGAGGGCGAGAGAGGGAAGGAGAGAGAGAGTGTGTGCTCCAACCCCGAGCTTTGACTTGCCATTTTAAGAGCAGTGCTGCTTCCTGCACAGGTGGATGGGTTCCTGGCAAGGGGCTCCTGCAAGGGTGGCATCACCCCAGCAGGCCAAGAGGGGAGGTCAGGGGCTACCCCGGCCACCTTCTAGGCCTGCCGTACATTCTCGCCGAAAGCCTGCTGCGGGCACTCAGCTCAAAGAGAGGGCTCAGGTTTACCTGCTCTGAAGGCTCAGCTCATGAGCCTCGCAGCTGGGCACGAACCCTGAGAGGGGACAGAAAGGGAGGTTCAGTCCAGGCTCGTTGGAATGACAGAGGCGGTGAGCCCTGGACCACCTGGCTGAAGGAGGACACCTGCATGGGTGTCCACCCAACGTTTCCAGCCAGAAAGGGAAGCTGTATGATGCCAAGAGATCTGAGAGAGAGGGATCTGGGATAAATTCTGGCTTTGGAGGAACCAGTGCCCTCTGCTGCCTGGAAGGGGATTCTGGGCTCACCTGGCACGGCCAGCTACAAGCCACACGGTAGGGGAAGGGCTTAATGATCAGTGTCTGCTTTTGCCAAACCGAGGGAACGTTGTCCCCCTGGAGCGCCACAGCTGGGAGCTACTTTCTCCACACGGGGAAAGGGCTGCTTTCCCACAAAGTTTTCCTTGGTGCTGGTTAGTTTTCCTTGGTGCTCAGCTTGCAGGGGATGGTTTCCAGAAGGGCCTGGATGTTGCTTTAACAAAAGTGTTCCCTTTGAATGACAAAAGCTGGATATTCTGTTAATGGATTTCTTTTTTTTTTTTTAGTATAAAATGGTGAGGCTCAGGTGCTTTTCTTGTTTTTTATTAGTTATGTCTTCAGTGTGTTTTAGAAAATAATAATACCACATGATTTATTTCTCTCTTGCTTCGGATACAAGAGCCTTTATTACTTTGCAGGCTCTATTCGGGATGAAGTGGCCTCGGCAAGGCAAGCATCTGAGCACTAATGACGTTTTCTGAAGTTTGCTTGTTGTATGAAAAATGACAGGAAATTAGCCCAGAAACCAGTGGCAGATGGGTGTCTGAGGTCCCTTTCCTTGGAGTAGCAAAGGCTGGCTTCATTTTATCTTGTCCAGGGCATTCAATCAGGCTTCCCCGTGGAAGTGGTCTGAGGCTAGAACATTCTAGAATCTATCTTAGAGAATGAATCTAGGAAAACAGAGTGGACACCTGCCTGGGCTGGGGCATCTGTGTCCAGCAGCACGGGCACTGCCCACAACCTTCCTGCGGGGACCTGAACTTGGCCACGTCTGGGTCCCAAGTGTGCGTGTGGCTTAGCGTGAGCAGACGAGACGGTGTGGTAACACACGGCTACATCATCGTTAAATATGCATTTGGAGAGGTTTAACATCTATGCTCGAGACAAATATCTCCACTGGCTCTTAAACCTTAATTAAATGTTTTAGTATTAATTGCTATTTATTTAAGGGGCAATCAGTACCTTAGTAAATCTGAGAGGTCTTCCTGGTTATTGTCCACTCGATGGTCGTGTCCAGGCATTAATTGCGAGAACCAGGGACACTGAGACTCCGAATGTGTTCCTCCCAGCGAGTGACAAATGGGCCTTCCGACACATCACATCGGAATCTTCAAGCATTTATCAAGGACTAACAGGGCTGCTTGCCTGGTCCTCATCTGCGGGAATCGGAGATGCTGGAGCAAGCCAACGCTGTGTGTCCACAGCTGGGGGCGACCAAGACCTGCAAGCTCTCAGCTCCACACCACCCACACAAGGTCCACAGCGAGGGAGTCACACTCTTTGGACACTGAGGCGTTCTCTCCTGTACGCAGGGCGGTCCCGAAATCTTCTCAGACACAGCTGGAAAGTGCGGTCCAGACACTGCGATGTTTCGATGCCCCACCACTTACACCCTGAGCAACCGTGGGTAACTGACTTCACCTGTCCGTGCCTCACTTTCCCCATCTGTAAATGGGGCTGCTGGGAGGACTCCTCACTCTCAAACACCGAGTGAGTTCCCAGATGGCAAGAGTGCTCCGACGAGCTGCCGTTTGATCGTCTTCATTCGGGAACTGTCCCCATGGCCGAGGCTACCTGAAGCCAAAGAGGTGTCGGCATCCCGGCCTGTGGGCCTGCAGCTCTCGGGGGAAGGGAGCGGAGGTCTTGGAGGTACAGGGCTGGCATGCTTTTACACATTTTAAAATTCCTGACAGAGAGGCTGGCAACCACCAGGCATATTACATGGTGGAGACTTCACTGGGCAGGCAGGAACTCCGGTGTTAATGAGCAAGGTCCCAAGGGCTCATGTGGCCGGAACAAAGGGAGCTCCAAGGAGGTGAATCACCTTGAGGCGGGAAAGGTCCTGGCTTCTAAGGGCTTGGCTGTGCCCTCGAATGTGTGGACAGGCGGCATCTTACCTGCCTGGCACACAGTCTCAGCAAAGGCCGTTGGGGTAAGGGCTCGCTTTTCACTCTAATCTAATTAGATTTCTTTGCCCATTGGCAGAACATGGCACCAAGCAGGTCACTCTGGCTTTGGGACAGGAAGTGAGGTCTGGAGACTTGATTTGGAGTTAACACGCAATTTATTAGAAACTGACTGATCCATTCCAGCTTGGAAGCAACTGGCTCCTGCAGCCCAAGCTAAAGGCTGCGAGCTGAGCCCCTGGAGGGTCCCGTGTGTACCCCAAAAGCACCTACCTGCCTCGGGCCCTTCACCCCACTTAACAGTGGCATGGTCAATCATTCAGTCCCCACATCAGAAGGGGAGCAAAAGTAAGAGAAATTGTCTTCAAACATCGATAACCCCCCTAGTATTGGGTGCCCTACACATGGAAGGGACCTGATGTCACATTTAGAAGGGATATCTGGAGTGGGGGGAAACCCCAAAGGGGGATTCTTGGAAAACCTAGCACCCAAGAGAAAAACAAATTGAAAACACCCAAACCCTGGGTTGCATTGATGACTGTACATGAGGAATGCGCAGTCAGGGGGGCGAAACCCCCTCCCCCAGCAGCCCGAGTGTTCAGGAGATCAGCACAGAAGAAAGCAATTTAATGTTAGCATTAGAGTTAATATCATTGAAAGCAAACCAAATGTTCCCATCCAGCAGAGCGTGGAAAACGCGTCCTGCGTTGGAGCCAGTTCCTAGTTTCAAATTAGTGGATGTCGCCACTTTTCATTTTCTTTATCATTTTCTTTCTTATCCCTTATTTTTATATTTCAAATGTGTATTTTAATTCTGCTCTGCACTGCCCTCCCCACCCATGGAAAGACATGTGATGAAGGCGTGATGCCCGCCCCCTCAGCCGAGGCCCTGATCACTTCCTGTTGAGGGAAGTGGGAGCTGTAATTGTACCTAGTTTCCAGGACGAGTCTCCCTGCCCTACAGTGGCCTTCCTTGGGGATAGACAGCCGCTGAGTCGGGGTCCTTGAGTATCTGTTATGCCTCCCGCTGGGACATGGGGGCATTTCTAACAAGTGCGGCAGAGACCACAAGCCCAACTCTGGTTAGCTCAGAAAGCTGATGCCCTTGGAATCTCACCCACCATGTCGCCATGTGGGAAGGGCACCCAGTTACCCCAGAGTGAGGATGGGGGTGGGGTGGGAGGCGAGGCCAAAGCAAGAAGGAACCAATGTCCGAAACAAGAGGTACGTACCATGAAACAGACACATGGCATCTGTCCCGCCCCCAGGAGGTAAAAAAGACTTCGGCCAGTCAGCAGGAGATCTCAAACCATTTCTCAGACACAAAGGCCACAGGAATAAGATGCCGATCAGAAGACGAGGGTCTGCAGCAAACAGAAAAAACGGGCTTCTGGGTGCTGGTCCAGGCGGGGTGCCGGCAGGCAGAGGGGTCAGGCGGGTCAGGTGGGGTAGGCCTGCCACAGGAACCCGGCTTCTCGAGTGGAAACGAGTCCCCGGGACAGTGATGCTCAGCTTCACCCACCGGCCTTCATGGGAAGGGACCCGCCCCCTCCCTGTGACCAGCTAAGGCCCCGCCCCTTCCACCCTGCCTGCCTGGAAAGACACAGAGCCAGAGGGAGGGATGGGTGCATAGGGGGCTCTGGTGTGGGAGCCTGAAGCCTGGTGACCTAGCATGGTTGTGCCTTCTCCAGATTGTAGTATTTCAGCTGTGGGACCGCACAAAGCCTGGGGACTTCACATATGTTATCACACACCATGGAGACGGCAGGGCCAGGCTCCTAATGTGGCTTTCCGGTATTCTGCTGCCTTTGAGTCTAAGCTCCCACTTCCCAAGGCCAGTGAGCGCCAACAGAGCATTCCTTGAAGGCAAAAAGCAAGAACCTTTTCTACCCCACGCTTCCTCACCAGGGCGTAAGGGTGCCAGCTGTGCCCTCCCTGCCCACAGACGGGGCTCTCACATGACACAGGGGCAGAGAGTGGGACAAAGGGAAACAACAATGACATGTCCACAACCCGCCCCCTCCCTTCCCCCACAGGCTGAAGCACTGACCGGTGCTTCAGGTTGGCCTGGATTCACATCCAAACCAAAGCCCACACCCAGCAAAATGGTCCTTACAGCCTCCTGTCAATTCTTTGTGAACTCAGCCCTCTGCAAGGCTGGGGTGTGAAAAACGAGCCCCGCAGTGTTGTTCAGTGAGAGCAAAGTCGTGTTGAGAAGGACGGCTCTGAGGTTTCCTCTCTCCATTCTCTGCCTCTGGGAAAGGGGCATCCCGGACGGCACACGGCAGGTCAGAGGGGCGGCAAAATGGTGTTTAAGGAGCAGCCGCCATCTTCCGGGCAGGACAAGCTCCGTGAAGTACGGGCACTACAAATGTCCCCGGCTGGGTTCTGGGAGGAACCATCAGGGCACCTGGGGGCGTGTCCTCAGCTGCCAGTCCTGCTGCCAACAGTGGCCTGTTGAGTTGGCCCGATATCCTGCTCGTTTCCTCCTGAGATTAAGTCGTTGGGGAATTGTTTTTTTTTTTTTTTAATTTATAAAATGATGCATGAGTGTATGCTCACTTAAAAAAAAAAAAAACCACAAAAAGCTCATCGATGTTTTCATCTCATTCCGGATAAACCTTCCGATGCTGACTCAGGGTTTCTGAAGCACTCCCAGGCACGGTTTCAGGGGCATGTCTTGTTTGAAGGATTACACGTGATTAATAAAAAAGGGCATTGAATGACCAGCAGTCTGGCTGGTGTTGGCTAGTTTTTGCTAGATGACCTGCTGAAGTTTTATTGATGGGGTTTGGAAACACTGAGCAGGGAGGGGCCCATCAGGACTGGTTGGTATGTAAGAGGCCCGGGACTGCAAAGCTGCCTTTGGACTCTGGCAATGCTGCCGCTCAGCCGGCCCCATGCGGCATGGGGGGTGGGAAGGCATTCTGGCCACTACCCCAGGGTGCGGTCCCGGAGGACATTCTGGCTGCTGCGTCCTCTCTCTGGTGGTGAAACGCCAGTCTAGCCCATCCGTGCTGTTTTACCACATGAGCTGCCTGCATTCGACTGGACCCTGAGACATGTGACAGGTGCTCCCCCACCATCTGTCAACAGCCCTGTGACAATGCCGTGCCCAAGCCTGAGCTTACCGGTTCCCGTTAAACGTGGATTTGAACTCTCCCGTCGCGTGCAGCGTCTCTTCGGTGTACACGGGCACGGACGCCCGGACACACTCGTGCGAACACTGGAGGGTCTCGTTGTAAGCCGTGAAGATGTCCAGGCTGCTGGGCACCCGGCCGGGGGTGAAGTCCGTCAGGTTCTGACAGCTCTCTTCCTGCTGGGTGATCTTCCGTTGGTGGCTGTTCCTCCGAGTGTTCCCGCTTTGGGCACAGCTGGAAGAGAGAGAAGTTGGGGTACGCGTGGGGGAGCGGGCAGAGGTCGGAACCCGCAAACGCAACGCCGGCACGGAGCCCATACGACCTTCGTCTCTAGGTATTAATTACACACCATTAAATATTAAACGGTAATTCCCAGCCTCTCCAGAAAGATCAACCACAATCAAGCAATCAGCACTTTTTTATTTTAAACCTAGAATTTGAATTTTAAATGTGGCCGTTACTGCAGGGAGAGTTATGAAGTATGTGGCCGGGCTGTCTCATCTCAGAGCTGAGGCCTTGTTTGGCCAAAGAACGTCAGCTGAAGAGGGGTGCTGACTTGGTTTCCCCAGGAATGCCTCCACGGGATGAAAACTGATGGTACTTGTGGGGAAGCCGTTGGGCCCAGGTCAGGGTGGGCTGATCATTCATGTTGAATCGGACTACGCAATTATCTCTGGGGACAGTTGGGAAGTTTGGCGCCCCGCGTCCTTAGCCCCTCCCCTGCCAGGCCCACGAGGTGAACATGAGCCTGGACCGTCCTTCCTTCGTCCTCACTGGGTCTATTGAGAGAACTGTCCTGTATACCTGCAGGACACTGGCCCCATTCCTCTGGACCAAAGAGGCTTCCAGATGCCACCTAGGACAGACACGGGACTTTCCTCCTAGTCGCCCAAGCGATCTGAAGAGGCAACGATCAGTGACCCCCCTGTCCCCGACATCACTCTGGCAAGTTCACGAGCAGGATGGGTGGAAGTCTCATCCCCACGGAGGAGGACAGCTAGAACATTTGGGAAGCCCCCACTTTGGGGCTTCTCTTCTCCCTCCTCTCTATGTTCAGAGCTTATGCAGACAAGAGAATTGCAAGGTGGGGTTTGTGAGCCCCCCTCCCTGTAAGTCCCGGCCTTGGTATTTCCCGGCCTTGGTCTCCCAATAAGAGGAACCCCGATTGCTGGTGTGGAAACCTCAGCCCACAAATGAAGGTAAGAAGGTGACCGCAAAAGACAGGGGACTCCCAAGGTCGTGGAACCCACTCATCCCCTGCGCTGTCTTCTCCGAAGGGCATTTTGAGGGCTTGTTGCAAACCCAAATATGTGGGGAATCCAAAGGGAAGCTGGCCTGCCTGTCACACAGCAGGTCACAAGTCCGCTGTCTCCCTGGGGGAGGCGCTTTTCCTTTGAGATGACCAGTAAGATGTGCCTGCCATGAGTCCATGTGGTCCACTCTGCCCAGGAAACCCCATGGTGAGCCGCGTGCTGTCCTCATCTGTCCCAGGAAACGCCGAGTCCCGGGCTGGCCAGCCCTCCAGAGCCGGCTTCAAGGCCTCGCTGGGTCGGTGTGAGGTGTGCTGTGGCTCTGTGCCACTGCTCCGTAATCCCAGACACTGGCTGTCGATCGCCGCATCGCATTGTCTGGACGCTCAGGCAGCTCCCACCCGCCAGCCCCATCTGATTTTCTACCACTGTCTGTCAGCAGTGGGGAGTCACTTGGGCGTATTCCTCTGGGAGAAAGCCTAAGCTTTGATGCTAAAAGGAGCCACCTTTGCTGAAGGAGTGGCTGTAGGCAGACGGGGGTCACCCAGCAGTTCCCTGATTTTCCCAGGGGTGTAGTAGGTATGTATGAGCTTGGCCAACAAGGCCAAGCTCAAAATAGGCCAATTCCAAGGAAAATAGGCAAAGACGGGCTGCCTGGAGCAAAACGATAACCTAATTCAGCAGACACGGAGTGGCTGTTTGAGTAAAGAAGGCTGCGGAAGAGGCTGGCCCAGCATCAGTGCCCAGGACAGCGAGGGGCAGGCTCGGCCCTCACCCAAGCTGCTGGCAGCAAATACAGAAAAAGGGTTGTGCCCAGGTGGGCATCTGAGAGAAAGGATTCAGACACAGGGACACCTGCTGCCTAGCAGAGTGAGTCCTAAAAGCCGGCTCGCTTGCAGGCTTCAGAGCGCGCCTCAGTGAGGGGACAACCCCAAAGGGCAGTGTCAAAGAGGATGGCGCCCCTGGCCGGCCATGCTGCCCCAGGGCTGAAGGTGACCGGGTTGCTGGAGGGCAGGAAATCAATTCCCTGGGCTGGGGCCTGGGGCCAGGTTTGCAAAGTGGGATCTTTCGGTGCACGCCTCCCGGCGACTGCTGCAGCCCCCGTTTCCCATAAGGGCTGAGGATCCTTACCAGTTTTTTAAGACAAGAGTTGTAATCAGAGCAGCTATGACCATGATGAGGGAGACGGTGATGGTGATAATCTGATGGACAGCCAAACCTGGAAACAGAGAATGGGAGAGAGGGGAGATGTAAAACCAGGGTTATGAGGTGAAGGGGTCCAGGAAAAGGGACATTGACCATCCTGTTAACCTGGCTACGAATGCCAGGTCCCATATGTCTGTATAACCTGCGCGTGCCTGGCAAGGGGCCACAGTGGGTGGCTGCGTGGGAACAAGACAGGCACTGAGCCCACTCCTTACCCACCAGGAGCTGGCAGGTGCTTGTGGGCACCAGGGCTACTCTCACCTAGAGCCCAGGAATAAGGCCCCAGCCCCAGCTCTCTCCTTCCAATGGCTCTTCTCCCTGAGCCGTGACCCGGCCTATGGGCAGGTGCAGAGCACCTCACCTGGGGCACGTAAGCTCCAGCTGGGGTGTCCCCCAGGACCTGTCACCCCTCCTTGCTCTTCCCACCTCAGGAAAGTTCTGCTGCTCGATTCAGAGCACTGGGGCAGCTGGCCTGCTAGTGGGGTCAGGGTTTGGCCTGGGCCAGGAGGAGTGGGGACGGCCCAGGATTACAGGAAGGTGGGAAAGACAGCTTGCAGACTGTGGGGCACTTGGACTTTGGAAATGTCATCCTCTTCCCACAGATCTCTCCAGAAGCTCACTGCCTGATGAGGTTTCAGGTAATAAAGGATCCAGGCCCAGAAAGGGTGTGTGGTCTGGCCCTGCTGTGTGTGTGTGGACAGAAGGACGGGCCACTCCAGAAAGAAGGCAGCCAGAGCCCCGACCAAGAGCTGCCTGCTAAGCCCACATGCAGACGGCCCAGGATGGACATTCTCATCCATACTCTCCCTCTGTCCCCGATCCCTGCGCCATGTCGCACTAACCAGACGCAGGGGGAGGGGAGGAAAGGCAGGCTGGTGACAGCTCCCACCTCAGCCCCCCACCCCAGCTTTGCTCCTGCTGACAACACCTTCTGGAACATCCTTCCTGGGACGTGGACACAAGGGACACACCCTGTCTGACTCCACTGGTCAGTTAGGAACACCTGGAGGGTCCAGGGCTCTGGCCACATCCTCCTGCTACAGCACGAACCTTACCTGAGGGGCCAGGTGCTAAAGGTCACAAGACGCTCTGCAGAGACCCTGCAGGTGGCAGCACTTCCGGTGCTGTGCTGACTTACGGTGTTCTGAGACATTTCAGCATCTGTCTCTCTCCATTCGTGGAGCTCCATCCTGACGTCCATTTGCAGAGTCCCACCCATCACACCCGAGGACCCTGGCACGTCCTGGGGTGAGCATGACGCGTGCATGCGTTCCTGTGTGCAGGGTTTCTGAGAGTAAGATTTTTCTGGCAGCGTCCTATATCCCAGTGCCCAATTCGTGGTACCTGCAGCAAACCTCTAGGACAGCTTTTCTTCTCCTCTAGGATTTGCCAGTGGGGCTAAGCTAATTATGTCACATGGACCACTCACCACCCTCAGTAATCCTGATCTATTCACCAGCTTCATTGAGACTCAACTCAGACAATGTTGGCAGAGGGGGTTCAAAAGGATGCCCCGTTTAAGAGACAACAAGGGAGGCTGGATGCTTAGTGTCCCTTCACCCTCCATCCACACACTCCCTCTGGCCCAGTCAAGAGACCGCTATAATGTTTTAAAGACTAGGTGCTCATCCTGTGTCTGTGCTTCCTGTGATCAGAAGGAAGCTGGTGATGAGGATGATGCTGGTGATGGTGGTAGTGGTGATGGTGGTGATTATGATGGTGGTGATGGTGGTGATGGTGGTGGTGGTGATGGTTGTGGTGATGGTGATGGTGGTGGTGATGGTGGTGGTGATGGTGGTGGTGGTGGTGGTGGTGATGGTGGTGGTGGTGGTGGTGATGGTGATGGTGATGGTGGTGGTGGTGGTGATGGTGGTGATGGTGGTGGTGATGGTGGTGGTGGTGGTGGTGGTGATGGTGGTGGTGGTGGTGATGGTGGTGATGGTGATGGTGGTGATGGTGGTGGTGGTGGTGATGGTGGTGGTGGTGGTGATGGTGGTGGTGGTGGTGGTGGTGGTGATGGTTGTGATGGTGATGGTGGTGGTGGTGATGGTGGTGGTGGTGGTGATGGTTGTGGTGATGGTGATGGTGGTAGTGGTGGTGGTGTGGTGATGCTGCTGATGATGGTGATGGTGGTGATGACCCCTGGCATGTTCACCAAGCAATTGTTAGGTGTGTATTACCTTGTTAATCCTGGTGATAGCTCTCAAAGGTAGATACTCTCATCATAAATTATGGAAATGAAAACTACCTGGGCAAGTTTGTGTAAATTCTTTGGATCACAGAAGATCCACTGGCTCCAAAGTCTATACTAAGAGCAGCATATTATACGATTCTGAACTCAGACTTTGTTAATCTCAGTTTTGGCTTTGACCTGGCAGCCTCACTTATTCCCATGGAGAGACTGGCACCTCTATCCTCTACATTCCTGGGGAAGAACAAGCTTCTAAATCATAAAGACAGGTGCTTCAGCCTCACCACCTCCTCCGTTGGTAGACTCCTTGGGAGTGCTCCAGGCCCAGGCCAAATGCCTCTCAGCCATTTCTTGGCAGGTCACACCCCAATCCCCACATCAGGAAATGAGTCTTTGTTCCTTGGGCGAAACCTGCCATCTCTGCGTCAGCAGAAGTCAGTGCCAATGGAGGTGGGTGATGTTAAAGCACACCAAGTGGGAGTGAGTCTACAGGAGCAGTGGGGACTGGTTTAACTGAGAGGCCAGGCCCAGCTAGGGGCACTGAGAGTCCCTTTACTACAGCAGGACACTGTTGTCCATTCCCCAAAGTCTGCAGGGCCAGAGGAGGCCCTGTCACTGCCAGATTTTGACCCCTCATCTTGTTACCATGGAAATTCTTCTGCTACATTGAATATCTGCAGTGGCCAAAGGCTTTAGAGGGGAAGAGTTCCATGATCAGCTGTGTCTTAGATGTTTAATGCCCTCCCATTCCCTCTGTGGGTGAGGACGGGAAAGTATTGATTCTTCGCTTCCGGTGGATGGGAGAAGCTGAGGTCCAGAGGGAAATATGGTTGGCTCAAGAGACCCTCCTGACTTATGGCTCTAAGAACAAAGTTCGGCCCACTGTCTGAGGTCTTCACAAGTCTCTGAGCCCCTTAAGAAAGGGACCAAATCTTCATCACTGTTATACCATCCTCCCCCACCCAGCACTGCCTGACACAATAGCTGTGGGACATATTGTTGAATCCCTAACTGAAAAGTAGAAAATAAAACACCAGGGAACAGGAAGAAAGGTAATGCCATCGTTGCAATGTTTGCCTTGCTCTGGAGGCCTTCCTCCTGCCTTCAGTGCGAAATAGGACACGCCAAATTAAAATCTGGAGGAAATGTTATGTGAGTTAATAACCAGCTAAGATCATCTGGGTGGAAACACAACAATAATATAATGGCTCTGCTTTCTGGAAAGACTGTTCTACACCAGTCTTCACACATGTGACCAACGTACTCCATCGCCCATCCTGCATTTTTGCACCCCACCTGACTGATGAGGAGCCTGACGAGCAAAGAAGTACAATGTCCTTCAGCAGAGCCAGCATGGAAGGCATTCTGTGCTGTGGAGTCCCAGTGAAAATCCAACATCTAACTCCAAATCTAACACGTGCATGTGCAACCACATTCCGGTAATAGCATTGGTTTGGGACAAACTTCTCTCTACTCCTCACATACTTTACAGTGGTCCCCCCTTCTCTGATGGGGACACGTTCCAAGACCCCCAGTGGATGCCGGAAGCCACGGAAAGTAGGAACTCTAAAGACACTATGTTTTCTCCTGTACATATATACCTAGGATAAAGTTTAATTAGGCACGGTAAGAGATTAATGACAGTAACTAATAATAAAACAGAACAATTATAACAATATACTGTAATAAAAGTTATGTGAATGGCTTTGGGACCATTATTATTAAGTAAAATAAGAGTTATATGAACACAAGCAATGGGATAGCATGACTTTCGATCTGATCACCGAGATGGCTACTAAGTGACTGACGGGCAGGGAGTGTGTACAGTGGAGATGCTGGACGAAGGGACGATTCACGTCCCGGGTGGGGCGGAGCGGGAGGACAAGAGATGTCATCACGATACTCAGAACAGCACACAATTTAAAACATATGGATTGTTTAGTTCTGACATTTTCCAGTTAATATTCTTGGACCACAGTTGACCATGGGTAACTGCAACCTCAGAAAGCGAAACCACAGATAAAGGGGGACTACTGTACTGGCAAAGCAAATAGCTTTGTGCTTCAATGCCTGGAACTTGGGTCCTGATGGGCCACTGGGCTCGTGCATAAGAAATAAAAGGCCACAAGACCCCATGGTCATGATGGTTGAACAGGACGAGCCTTTGGACATGTGCTAAATGTAGGAAGCAGGTTGGAAGACAGAAAATCCGTAAGGATGCCTCACCATTTCCTGTCTTTGCGAGGTCGGCTGCTAAGAAGAGAACAATATGTGAGGACTTAGTAGTGTTGAATGACACGGAAACATCTGTCCCATCAGTAGGCTTCCCCAAATACCAGGAGTCGTGTCCTCCTCTATGGATGCCCTATAAGTCTCTGCGTGGATCCTGGGTAGGCAGACCTTGCCGAAAAGAGGCAGGTAGTAAATATTGGCAGGCTTAGGGGGCAGTCTGGTCTCTGTCGCAACTTGGCAGCCCCGTCATTACAGGGTAAAGCAGCCATGGGCACTGTTCACACAAAGGGGTGTGACTGTGACCCAGTGAACCTTATTTGCAAAAACAGCAGCTGGATTTGGCTCGTGGGCTATACATCTGCTGACCCTCAATTTAGGGAAAGGTGGCATGGCTTCCAAATTAAGGGGAAGGATATATCTCTTTTGAATGATTGGTTAAAAGTGGGACTTAAAGTACAGTCCTTTGATTCTAAAGACTAGAACCTTCACTCTCCGTTATCAAAGGTTCACTGTCTTCTGAGGTTTCCACGGGCCACTGTCAAGGGGATTTCAAAGACAGACACAGCCTCTATCTCATCAAGCTGGGCCATAACAACTAGCAGTGGGCAGCTAAGTCCCCTGCGCTTGTCCACGTGAAGCCAGCCTAAGGTTAGGTCATTTTGTGTGCCAGTCCCCCGTGAGAACTCAATTAGACAGAATGTTCGATTTTTGGAGACCGACACGCAAGGGAATTTTGCCAATCCAGTCCCTCCAATCGCTTCAGAAGTATTCCTGTCACAGGCCTCTCACTTTTCTCCATTAAGGTTGAAAAAAAAGCTGCATCTTGGGAGGGGCAAGGTTCAGATCAGGGAGTCAGTGTGTCCAGAGGGACCCGGCACCACCGGTCTGTAGACAGAGCTTTCCCGCTCCCAACACACAGCAGTGTTCTCAGGAGGACATCTTCTCTCTTTCCTCTCCCCCAACTGCTCTCCTTCCTCACTAATTTCTCTCAACACACACACCTTGAATAATGTTCCCTCAGGTCAGGTCTCCAGTGGTCATTAAATAATTCAAGCAGGGACATGTGTCCCCAAGCCCTACTGACCCCAGGCAGGGCAATCCTTGTACAGTGGCTATGCCAGCTGCCCGAGGGCTGTCATTGGGGTGACAATGATGGCACCTTAAGGGAATGTGTACTCTATACCCCCAAGGAAGGAAAAGCAACACACAGCAATTTTGTCCTCTCCAATCCCAAGGTCAATATTGAATCCATCCTCAAACTCTTTGCAATGCAGACCTGGGCCCTGAGCTGTGTGGGGCTCCTTGCTTCCCTCTCCTGACAGGTGTTATTGTTCCTGCTAATTTAGGGGCTCTTTCGGCTCCTGGTAATTGCCACTGTATACTAATGTGCTAGGAATCAGCTGCCATCCAGATAATGAAAAATTATACCCGGAATAATGGATGGGGACAGATGGATTACCCAGCTCGCATCAATCAGTGAGCCTTCATGGTTACATCTGTGTAATAAGAGCAGGCCCTAGAGATCGGTGGGGAAGTTGGCAATCCATTTCTGAGTCTGGAAGAGCGTCTTATTAAACGAAGCGAAATCAAACAGGGGCCACTGGCCACTGCAGAACCAACCCAGTGAGAGCCTTCCTTTCTAGCCTGTGGCTGGTGGGTGGCACACATGGCCGGTGCACTTAGCAAAGGCAGGGACGATGGCCTTGGAGTTGGCCCAGGCAACGGGGTGCCATTTCTGCATCTCTGTAGCTCATGCTGCAACGTGGGGACCCCTTGCACCAGCATTATGGGAGCAAAAGCTCAGTGACCAATGGGTCAAGGGGATCATCATGGATTTTATAGTTGAGAGGTGACAAGAGGCGCCCACTGCAAAACCATTCCTTTTCCACAAAAACTGAGAAATGTCAACTCCACACTATGTCCTTGCAGAACAGTCTCTGGGGACACGGGGACACTTATAGCATTCACTGTGGAACAGGTAAGAGGCCAGCTGGGCTTCCTGGAGGAGGAGGCGTCCAAGGTCGGGGCTCATTATGGGGCAGTTGGCCACCTCCCAGGGTGCGGGATGCACTTTGTAAAACCGGGGTGTGCACAGAAAAAAAAGGCTGCCAGCTTTTGTGGTGGGGACATAAAGGAGCGTGCCATTTTCTGGGTGACCCCGCACAGCTGTCTGGGGGTGAATGATGGAAGAGCTTCAAGCCGAGACTCCATGGTGATGAAGTCTCGGCTCATCAGAGGTCCGTCCACCTCAGGGTGGGGTCATCAATAGAGATGACAGAGCCTCACGAGGGAGAGGACCACGCTGGCGTGGCCAGCCCCGGCCTCATCCTGACAACACGGTAAAAGCGAGTCCTCAAGGAATCTCCCCAAAGGAACCTCAGAGTCATGGTGCAGCAGTGGTCCCCAGTGGGGAGATCTGGCCACATCTGGAGACATATTTGGTTGTCACACGGGGGGTGGGGGTGCTTTCACTGGCATCTGGTGGGCAGAGGGCAATGGCACTGGCAGACGTCCTACAGCGCACAGGACAGCCACATAAGAAAGACAGCTCGGGCCCCAGACATCAGTGCTGCTAAGGCTGTTTACTAACAGAATCCATGAATGAAGGACGTGTACATTTCAAAGCCACGTCACACCACGGAGATTCATCACTGGGCTGCCACCAGTGGGCAGCGTATGGATAGCAGGCCCTGGCCACACCCCGCGTAGCTGCAAAGGATGAAACGTGGCCCTTTCCTCATCACGTCCCCTCTTCTCCTTCCAGCCCCTTCTGATGAACAGCAAAGGCAGGACGGGGGACAGGTGCGGGCTGAGTCCTGAAAGCTGCTGTAGAGACGCCACGTTGTGAAGCCACGCTCGTTTCATGGGCAGTGGGTGCCGTGCACTGTTCCACATGCATTAATTCGTGCCCAGCTCACTGCAACCCCATAAGGTGGCACAGAGACGTTCCCCATTTCCTCAGGGAGCTTCAGGGGTTTTCTCAAGGTTCACGGTGCAATTGCGACACCCCCCAGACCACCCTCAGGGTCACTAACTCACCTCAAGGACCCAGAGAATTGAACAAAGCTGTTATACTCGTTATGGTTCCTCACCACGACAGGGCACGGGTTAAAATCAGCAACGGGAGGAGGCACATAGGCCAGACAAAGTCCAGGAGAGACCAGCCACAGGGTCGCAGCCACAGGGTCGCAGCCACCCTCTCCAGGGCCAGCGGGGCTGTCCTGTCACAGCACTAACTTCTCCCCCACGCACAGGGCACCGCCCCCCAGCCTGGTGTCCAGTCTAGTGGCTCCGGTCACGTAGGCACGACTGACCTCCACGTGGCGGGTCTGAGTCTCCTGTCCAACTAGCAGGCAGGCTGACACCGTGTGGCCCAGGGCGCCAGCCTAACAAAGCCGCTCTCATTGGGCAGGGCCACCCAGGACGTTGAGAGACCTCCCAGGAGCTGGGGTCAAGGACATTTCTCTGAGCAAGGTTTCCCCTTTACTGCACACACAGCTGACACCCAGCACACACGGGACCCAAAGCCAGGCAGGTGTGCTCTGGGGCCCCGCCGTTAGCTGCTCTTCTGTCCAGCCCACTGGAGAGCATTCTCCACGGCTGGTGGCCAGTGGCCGTGGTCCCAGTCCAGAGAGCACCTGGGGTCCCCATACGTACTCTGCTGGCTGGGGGTCCAAAAGGGACTTAAAGTTGGACTTATGCTCCCTGACATTAGGCTCAGCTGAAGCTGTCCCATCCCTGGATTAGCCACACTGAGGAGCAAGTTCCATGGACGAGGGGAACTTTTCCAGATTCCTCTGAGCGTGAGAGCAGGGTACCACGGGCTGGGGACAGAGGGAGCCTGGGCCGAAGGATCACGCAGCAGTCAGACCCAGACCCAACCACAGGCACCGATCTATCACCAACACCCCTGAGCGCCATCTTCTCTGCCAAATCTCAGCTTGTCCCACTGCTCAGCCCCAGGGCAAGCTCTGCCCTCTCAGGCCAGGGGTCCGCGGGGAGGGTGGGATGCCATGGGTGGAGTTTGGAGAACCCCGCTCACAGGCAGCATCTTTTTTGCAGCAGAAAGGCCAGGCCTGAGGGAAACGCAAAACTCCTCAGAGAGGAGATGAAATTCCAAACTTTCGGGGCAGCTCTCAAAGCATGACCATCAGGGCTTCTTAGGCGTGTCACTGTGCCCACCTGTCCCCATGTTATTTGCCGAGTCCTCCCAGGACTCTTGGGCACACGCATGCAAGCATGCACACCGACATGTGTGTACACACACAGCGCGTGAGCGTGCGGACAGGCACACACACGCACACACACACAAGCTGGATGTATTGCTCATCTAAGAGCAGAAGCAGCTCACATCAAGCTTTGAGCTCAGTAACCAATATGGAAATGACCCATTTCTTTCATTTAACTCCCAATAGCATCTAAATATTTCAACAAAGGATGGCGGGCTGGGAACCAGTGTGCTCGGTGCTGACAAGAGGTCAGGGGCCCCAAGGAGGAAGTCCACATGGCGTCCACCAGCCGGCACTTCCGGGAGCAGAGGGGCTTCTGCTGTGAAAGCAGCGCAGGCCGGGGCCCCAGCCCTGGTCCCACGTGTCAGCTGCGGAGTCTGACTGGATTAGTCACCAGCAGCGCCAGCTCCCACCATCAGGATGGAGTCTCTATTTAGCCCAGAAAACGGTGAATGGATCAAACCTCTAAGCAAACGCGGCTCTCCCCGACCAGGCCTGGCTGCCCTCCCTCGTGGAGCCACCCTACTGTGTGGCCCGAATACTCCAGTTCTGCAGACCATGCGCTGGCACTGCCGAGGTGCCCCGATGGAGCAGGAGCTGGCACACAGGTGTTCAGAGGGAAACGGTTCTGACGCTGGGGATCTTCACGGGGCCTGCGCACAGGCTCAGGCCCCTTCCTGGGACAGGGTGGCCGGGGCTGGCCGTCACAGCAGACTCTGTAAACGTGCTCTAAATAGACAGAGGGACCAGCCACGTCCCTCCTAGGAAGTCACAGCATGCTCAGAGCACACCACGGCCCCATTCACGCCCTGTCTGGTCCCAGGGGCCTAATTACCACTAATTTTTTAATTTGGGGCTCTCTAATACCATACCTGTGGCCCAGGCACCTGTCCAAATTAGGCAGGAGCCCAGACCCCGAGGTATTTACCGCCCGGTAGCCTGCGCCCTGGTCCCCTGCTTGTTTCCAGTGACGTGTCAGTGTGTTGGCCATGGGCCAGGGCAGATACGCCGCTCTGGACGTCCATCTGGGGAACACGATCTGCCGTCAGCAGAGACGCTGGCCAAGTCCCACAGGGGGGCTGGACGCAACAGCTCCCGGGAGCAGACAGAATGGACACACTGTAAGTGTGCCACAGACCGAGACAGAATCCGGGGCAGACAACTAAACAGCACAATAATCATGAGCACGTGTGAGGCGGCACCAATGTGCCTCTGGCCTCTGTCCGGTCGCTTCGAGCCACCAGCCTACGGAATTGCTCTGGAGGGTGACCATCCAGCCCCACGCCCAGAGCAGAGCGGGCAGCTGCCATCCTGTCCTGGGGTCTGGGCTCCCGGAGGGAGCAGCACATGGGACTCGGCCCCCAGAACCTGGATTCAGATGGGAGCTGCCCCGACCCCATACCCACAGGGTCACTCCTGAGGACGCCTCTGCATGCAGGCCATCCTGCAGGGCCTGTCATCCAGCAGTGACACGTGCCATGTGCCCTTTGCTGAGTGAAGTGGGATGGGGGCTTGTCTGTGTGCCGTGCGTGCAGGACCTCCAACGGCCACCTCATCGTTTCTCTCCCGCATCCCTCTGACAGTCCCCCAGGAGTGACACACCTCATCTACAGAAGGTCCCGTTACACAGAAAAGCGCTGTGTCCACATGTGGCACTCCAGGTAGGCTATGTCACCATGGTGGCCCCAAGTCTTCACCCTTCCTTCCAGCTGTGCTCTTTGCTGTGTCACACTGCAGTGCCCTCCTGCCGATCCTGCCACCACCAGCCTGGATGAGGTGACCCCCCCAGCTCTCACTTCTGGGCTGGGGCAGTGACGGGAGCCGAGGCTGGACACCGGAGTGTGCATGGGGCTGGCTCTGGTGCACTCTGCTATCCCCACTAGGCCAGCCGCTTGGGGAGGAGGGACACATGGGGTAAAGCTGACCGCCTCAGTCACCAGAACTGAAGCCCGCATGTCAGCCGATGGACACCCACCCCGGCCATGTGAGTGACCCCGAGGAGTCGGCCATTATGGTTGTATGCCTCGAGATTTGGTGCTGTTTGTTACGTGGCATTTCCAGGGCCACAGCTAACTGATACACTAGGTGAAGAGGGGAGGGGTCTTCCAGGCAAAGAGGCGGAAGCACATAGGGGAAAGTCGGAGTGGGACTGCGTGGGAGGCCCCACGGCAGGAAGGGCCCGTGGACACAACAATACAGGGGGGTTACTGCTCCCTAAGGGGCGTTGTCGTGTCCAGTCCAGAGCTCTGTGGTCCTGGAGGGACGCTCCTTTTGGCTCATCACAGCTGGGACGAGCACCTGCTCTGTAGGGTGATGGATCCTTGATACACGTCCATCACAAACGTCACCCAGCGTATTCTGGGGCGCTGGTCTGGGGCTAAGAGCCAAGTGACCCGTCTGCAAACAGACAATCATTCCTCAGCCATCACAGGGCTTCTTTCTGCAGCTCTGTGTCCCTCACCTCAGCTGGCTTCTGGTCGGGGACCCCACGGAGGCAAACACTCTACTGCCACATTGAGAGACGCTTCCTCATTGAACTCCAACATACCTTCCAGCATGTTCTGAGTCAAACCCTTAGGGTTAAACTGAGCCCGGGAGTCAGGGTGGGAGGGTCCGGCTTAGCCTCTTGGGAGCATCGCACAAAGTTTGCAAACAGAGCCCTTGAGGACCAGCTGGCTGCCAGTTCTGCCTTCAGAACCCACTGGCAGTGTCAACGGAGCCAGCAGGAGGGAGATGGCTATCCCTGAGATCCATTACAATCTCTAGACAGAAAGCTGGAGGAAATTGCAATGCGATGACGACCGCAGGTGAGGGATGTAGAGAGAAGGGGAGGGCAAGAGCTCTTAGCACCAGCTTCCCAGAGGGGCTCTCTGAGCACTTTTTAAGGCTTTCTGGTGGAGAGCAGCATTAAGACTAGTAGCAGTCTGCCTCTGTGTTGCAAACTACCATTTTATTAAAAACAACAAACAACTAGATGCATTTAAAAGGCCCCAGTGCCCGCCGCTCCCCTGGACCCCCAGCCAGCGGCTCTCCTGTTGCCCCCTTCTCCCACCAGGATGGGTGATGAGAAGCACTGCTGCCCCCACCCGCCCCAGCCCTGAAGCACAGCCACCTGTGGGGCCAGCTGCCCAGGTAGGACCTAGCCTGTGGGGACAGAGCCAGGAGTGCAGTTTCCAGGCTCTCGGCCTCACATGGAAAGGTGCTGGCTCAGGTAGTAAATGGCCATCAACTGTGACTGGATGGCCATCAGCTGTGGCTAGCTGGCCGTCAGCTGTAACCAGTGAGCCACTGGCCACTAATATAACTGCTGTGGCTACACTAGGAGAAAAGGGGGGGTTAGCAAGAAGACGGTGGCTGAGCTAGCAAGTGCGGATTGCGGTTAGCAAGTGAGGTTGGTTGGCAGAGAAGCGGACGGCAGTTTGCAGATAGTGTGGCTCCTGCTTCCTGTGTCTCCAACCCAGCCGCCAGCAAGAACATAGTGGTGTGACTCCCCTACCTATGGCTCCGTGGGTGTTCCTTTTTGGCCTCACCGTGTCCTGCATTCTTGTGTGGGGAGTGGAACTAGAGACCCTGCATGACAAATGGCACAGCGAGCGGGGTACGGCGCTGGCCAAAGCTCCCCAAAGGGCGGTGGAGCAGTTTGTGCGTATAAACACTCAGTCTCAGGAAGACCAGGAGGAGCAGCTGCCGGAGAGCAGGACCCGCGTGGAGGGGTGGGAAGAAGTGGACGGTTCTCCAACCAGCAGAGGCCGGAGAAAGCGAAGGTCGTTGCCGCCCTGTGGGCTGGGAAGTGCTTGCTGAGGCCCTCACCCCCAGGTTGGGGAGGACTTGGAGCCCTCGCCCTGCGGAGAGGTCAGACGTGGTGAGGCCAATGCACAGCCCTGGTAAATAACTGTGGACTATGGGGAATGGGCTCCATCCCTAATTTAATGGACCGCTTGACTGTTTGCTTGGGAACGTACCACCATGTAGTGGAACTGGGGGATGTTTGCTTTTGTGTCTTTACCGGCTGCCATCAAGAATATGTAAGCACCTTGAGCCGCTTACATATGTGAGCTGCTGTTGTTCCAGCACGGTACCCTGAGAGGCCCAGAGAGAGTGGCAGTGCCCTGAGAGCCCTGACTGAGTCCAGGAAGTCTGGCTGTGCCCATAGAGAGTGGTGGTGCCCTGAGAGCCCTGGCTGTGCCCGGGGAGACTGGTGGTACCCAGGAAGTCTGGCTGTGCCCAGAGGGCCTGGCTGTGTCCAGGATATTGCATTCACCTCCAGGTTCCTCGCACAGGGCACCTCGCGGAAGATACTTGTTGTGTAGATAGTGAGGCGAGACCCTGTAGGGGTGGAGTGTGGGGACAAAGCCAGGAGTGCAGTTTCCAGGCTCTCGGCCTCACATAGAAAGGTGCTGGCTCAGGTAGTAAATGGCCATCAACTGTGACTGGATGGCCATCAGCGGTGGCTAGTTGGCCGTCAGCTGTAACCAGTGAGCCATTGGCCACTAATATAACTGCCATGGCTACACTAGCAGCAAATGAGGGCCAGCAAGAAGATGGTGGCGGAGCTAGCAAGCGCGGATTGCAGGTAGCAAGTGGGGTTGGCTGAGTGGTTGGCAGAGAAGCAGGCGGTGGGTTGCGAATCGTGTGGCTCCTGCCTCCTGTGTCTCCAACCCAGCCGCCAGCAAGACTATAGTGATATGACTCCCCTGTCTATGGCTCCGTGGGTGTCCCTTTTTGGCCTCACCATGTCCTGCGTTCTTATGTGGGGAGTGGGAGCTGAGACCCCACGTGGTACCCTGCATGACATGGCCTCTCTGCATCGTGGCCCTGGGGTTGCTGCAAGGTCAGACACGAAAGGCTGGAGCAGTGGTGGCCTTGGGCACTGTCCCCTGACACCAGGAGAGCAGGAAGGTGGGGCTGAGGGCTGGGAGGCCCAGGGGAGGGTGTCTCTTGTGAGAGGAGGCTCTTGTGAGAGGAGGCAGGAAAACAGCTGTCCTTTGCTTTCATGGGGTCCCTGCAATGTTCAAACCCATGTTTGCAAGACGGCCTTTCATAGCACAAGACAGACTCCTTCAGAGACACAAGCAGAAACAAACAGAAAAATGTCCCGTTCCATCTGGGAAATGAGAAGCCGGGGATTCTCTGAGACTTTGGAGAACAGAAAAGGCGTTGTTCTCTCACCCCCAAAATGACAGCTCTTCGGAAGTGTCTGGGGGAGGGAGGCAGGGAGCAGAGAGAGAAAGGAAGGCTGACACCTTTGGAGGAGGATGGGCCTTCCAGATAAAAGGAAACCGAGCGTCCTGTCTGCAATATCCCAACCTGGCTGCCTGCAGAAGAGCCTCTGCAGTGGGAGTCCTCAGGGGTCCCCTGCAAAGGGCCAGGCAGTTAAAATTTAGGCTCTGTGGCCCACTCTCTCCATCCCAACCACCGGTATCTGCCGCTGCCATTCAGAGGCTCCCTGGACAGATGCCAACGGGTGGGTACGGCGGCGCTCCAGCAAGACTGCCTGTGGACACTGACTCCAAATAACGTTCAGCGTTAGGAAATGCTATCCTTTTGGTTTTTTCAAACATTTGAAAGTATGAAAAAAAAAACAAAAAACCCAAAACAGTTTTAGCTCCCAGAATGTACAAAAAGAAGAAACAGACAGGATTTGGCCCAGGGGCCATAGTTTGCCAAGCTCTGATCTAGTGCCTGAAATTATCCCTATAGCTTTTTGTACACAATGTCCAGCACGGAACACAAGATTACCAGATACACCAGGGGATAGGACCAAACGTACTGATACCGGGAGAAAAGAAAAGAAAAACAGACCAAAGAAATAGTCTTGCAGAATATCTAAGTAACGGAGTTGTCAGGCACCAACTTTAAAATAATGGTGCAAAGTGGTAAGGATCTCCATTATCCTGGGCTTACAGGTGGCCCTAGGTCTCATGACAGGTGTCCTTATAAAAGAGAGGGACACACAGTGACACAGGGCAGAAATCAATGTGACGATGGAGGCAGAGATGGGGTGATGTGGCCACAAGCCAAGACCAGCTGGAGGACCCAGAAACTGGAAGGGGCAAGAAGGAGTCTTCCCTGGAGATGACAGTGGGAGCACCGCCCTGCGACACCTGGATTTGGGACTTCTGGCCTCTGGAACATGAGACAACGACTTTCTGTTGGTTTGAGCCCCCTGGTGTGTGGTCACTTGTTCCTGAGGCCCCGGGAAACTCATACATTTGACTTTGCTGTCTCCACTTTACGAGGAGAAAAGGGAGCTTGTGCAGGTTCCCTGGACTCTGAGAAGTGGCAGAGCCCATGTCCCCACTCAGCTCAGCCTGACTTCCAAACCCATACTCTCTCCTTGTGTCCACAAGTCCCAACCAAATACCAAAGCAGCCCGCACACCCCAGCAACGGCGAGAACTGGGACAAAGACACTCTCCAAGGGAATGTCTCCCAGGACCCACCACCTCCGCTGGCCAGACACCACCTCACATCCCCAAATGACCCACCTTCTCTGGACTCAAAGCCAAATGAGAACGAATGCCTCACACCTTTAAAGGTGCTTTCCACCAACACCCTCTGCGCTCCACCCAGCCATGCAGAATTCATCCCTGGGCAGAACTTCATCAGAGAAGAGCAAGCGGGCAGGAGGGTGGGGCCGGCGGCAGAAGGGGGCGGGGAACCCCAGGAGCACGCCCCCGCCCTTTCTCAAGGCTGTGCTGAGCGTTCCTGTTTTCCATTGAAGCATCCAGAGCTGTCGCTGCTGTCACGGTGGGAAGGTGGAGGCGGCGTGACTCCCAGAGGCCTGGAGAGAAGCCAAAGGCTCCTGATGGGAAACGCAAACAGAGAAGCTGGAACACCTGTTCCCTTCTTGGAGCAGGGAGCCTGGACCGGCCGTGAGCCATCAGCCGTCAGCACACGTGGCTGCACCACGACTTCTCGCCAGGGCTGCGCGGGAGGCCCGAACAATTCATTGAGGGACCTGTCATCCCAGACTCTCCGACCAACCGCAGGCCTTCGAGGGGATCTCCGACGAGTGTTTGTCATCCTTACGCATTGTTATTTAGTGTGATGGCATATGATTATTTTGATTATTTCAACTTGAGCTCTGGAGGAGAAATGCAGCTGCCAGTTCCACTGGGCCTGCCCATCCTTCCCTTCCCAGGAAGCTTCACCTCTGCGGCTCTTTCCTTAGTGTGGTGACATTGGCCTGAGGAGAGGAAGGTGCAGGGAGGGGGATGGTCCCACAAGAGTGGCTGAGCCCAGCGTTCAGGGCCCACTCTCGGAGTCCCCGTAACCCATGTGGTTCTTCCTCTGCCCTCCCCTCATTCTTCAGGGTGGTGCCACTGCCCTTGGGCTGAAACTGTAATCTGTCTTTGTGTGAGCGTGGTGAGTGTGCCTGAGTATATGAGCCTGTGTGTGCGGCATGCACGTGGCTGGGCGTGCAGGCGTGCGTGCATGTGTGCACACACCTGCCCTCTCTGGCTGGCCCAGCTCTGCCAGGCCTTCTCTGCACGGGCTCCCCCCGGGGCACGGGCCACCATGCTCTCCGCGAGTTCACTAACTGCCGTTGATTGATTCATTGACCTTGGATAAATCACTGTAATTCTCTGCCTACTCATCTGCCAGAGGGAAAAACACATGAGAGTCCTTTAAAAATCACAGAGCTCTGTACAGTGTGAGGGTGATGTTTAAGGCTGCAGACGGGTGGGAGGCACACCGTGTCCGGCACTCGAGAGCCAAGTCTGCCTGGCTCTGAACCCACACGCAAGAGGCCGCCTGCTGGGAGGCTCTGGCCTCGCTCTGCTGCCCTTGATAAAATGACTCAGGTCCTCCAAGGCCCAATTTGGTCTCCACACTTAGATGTCCCCGGAGGTCACAGTGACATTGAGCAGAAACCCACGTGCCTCTGGGTGTCCTCTCTCTCACTGTCCTCCTATAAACCCCTTTAACTACTCCCCCACCCACCTCCGTCTGTCCACATGGATCCAAGTCGTCTCCCAAACTGAAATGCCCCCTCCCGAGCTGCCGTCCCTCCGGGTCTGGAGACCTGCCGCTGGGCTCCGTGCCGGGATGGCCCGCCGTGCCGGGAAGGCCCTCCGTGCCGGGATGGCCCTCCGTGCCGGGATGGCCCAGGGCACGCCTCCTCCCGCAGCTCTATCGCCAAGGCTGAATGGGCACGCGGCATTTCTGGAGTCAGAGGCCAATGACTCCCCAGCCAATTCTGAGTAGGTAAGTCAGGAATTGTTCTTGGCGAGACCTCCTACAGAGGGGATTGAGCAGAGCTGACCTTCACTTTGCACATCCACCCCAGTGGCACAGAGCTTTAAGGGTTCAGGTCAAAGTGTCAAAGACAGCAGGGAGGCGGGGGGGGGGGATTAGAAATCCACTCAGGCCCATCTGATTGTAAGCTCCTGCCTCAACCTCTGCCCGTATCTGATGGCCTACTGTTGAATGAATGAATGAATGAATGAATGAATGAATGAATGAATACACAGATAACTGGCTGAATGCACAGGGGGGAAGAGCAGGCATAGATAGTGCCTGCAGTTCCCATCAACTTTCTTCTCGGAGTCTCCTGCCCATGCTGAGCCCTGGCCCCTTTCCCTCCCTACAGCCTCATGCAGTCTCCTGGCCCCTTGTCACTCACCCTCCCCAGCCTTGCCTCTGCACACCCCCACCCCCACCACGCATCAGTTTCCATCTAAGCAGTGCCCAGTGCTCAGATCGTTGGTTGTACTGCCTCTGTTCTGTGTCTGGTTCCCCAGAGGCTCTCATGAAGTTCTGACAGCCTGACAATAAGGAGCCAAAAAGTGGGGTTCCTCACCCCCCTACAGAGAACACTTTTCCATTTCCACAAGAGCCTTTCACACCTCCCCCAAAGGTCTCCATCGGTGGGGACGGCACGGTCACCATCATGGAGCAATTGTGTGGACACAGGCCAAGCTTCACCACCCCACGTCACATTGTGGAGACCGCTATGGCACCAGCACAGGGTCTGCGGGCGCCGGGGACCGGAGGGCATCTCTCAAAGCAAGCTGGCACCTTGGGCTACCTTTTCAGGCAACTGGAAATCGGAATGTGGCATCAGTACCACATGTTTGTTTTCTCTACAAGGACCCAGTTGCCAAAATGAAGGACATAAAGCCCATTCATGGTGGCAATGACCTCTGAATACCAGCGGTTCTGGAACAATGAAAGTATTGTCCCTGAGCTACTGTCTCACTGGGAGCAGGGTAGTGAGTCCTGTGAGGACTTACGTCAATGATTCCCCAAGGCAGCAGCGCTCCTTCAGAGTGTGTGTGTGCGCGTGCGAGGGAGGGGCTGAGGGAGGAACCGAAAAAGGTGACAGGCTTTTAGATTTAGTTATTTATTTTACTTCGTGTTTTGAAACAACTCCAAACTTACAGCAAAGGGGCAAGGGCAGGATGTACACACCCAGGTACCTAGATGGGGCCCCGCCAGGTTTCACCTACGATCCCAGCACTGTCCGATTTCTGACCACATGTCCAGTGTAGCTTGGGCCTGTCACTCATCTCCTTGCATCTGGACCCACTTCCCAGTCTCTCCTAGGTTGGCATTTTTGAAGGCTACGGAACAACCAGTCACTTTGTAGGCTGACCCTCAGTTCTGACTGGTCCAATGTTTCCTCCTGGGTTAGACTTGGGAAGGACACTCGTGAGCCAGGGCTGTGTTCTCAGTGATTCCTATGGGCGGGGCAGCAGGTTGACTGTCCCCTCCCCGCTGGGGACAGCAGAGACCCTTGGGCCCAGACGGTGTCTGCCACGTGTCTTCCCTGCAAAGTTACTCCCCTGCCTTTGTGGTGATAAGTGTTTCCTGGGAGATCATTTGAGCTGTAAAGTCCTACTCCTCACCCAACTTTTACCCCCCTTTTTATTATCCATTGATGTCTCCTGCCTGAGTTATTACGATGATGGTGGGAACTGTGCTAATGTCATCATTCCTTCTGCATTTACCACCTGGCATCCTATTGTCACAAAGACCTTTCTCTTTTCGTTTCTTTATTCCCTCAGGGGCCCTACTTTATTATAGCATCGTTTCTTACTTCGTACCTGGAATTGTCTCTGGTTTGGCTGGAGGGAGCTGCCTTCTCAGGCTTTCTGACACGTCGCCAGAGTTCTCTGGGCACTTCCTTTCTTTCTGGTACTAAATGTTCCAGGACTAACTTGTTCTTTCCTTGGCCCAGCCCTGGAATCAGCCATTTCTTCAAGGAGCCCTGGGCCTTTCATGGAGAACGCTGGAAACTGAGGCCTGAGTGCCAGGAATGCTCACTGCTCCTGGGGACTCTTAGCTGGAGCCCCACGTAGTCAGGAAGTATCTGTGAACACTCGCCTGGGAAACCGTCCGTGTGCACCAATCCCTCTGTTGGATCATGTCTCCCCCCAAACTCACACCCACCTGACCCTCAGAATGTAACCTCATTTGGAAATAGGGTCATTGAAGATGTGATTAAGTTAAGATGAGACCATACTGGATTGGGGGGGCCCTACTCCAGTGACTGTTGTCCTCGTACGAAGAGGAAAGGACATACACACACCACACATGGGGAGAGGTGAAGACAGAGGCAGAGGCTGCAGGGATGTGGCCACAAGCCAAGGAGCGCCCGCAGCCCCCAGGAGCTGGAAAAGGCAAGAAGGAGCCTCCAGAGGGAGCCTGGTCCTGTGACACCATGATTTTGGACTTCTGGTCTCCGGAACTGGGAGAGACTACATTTCTGTGG
Organism: Rhinolophus hipposideros; assembly: GCF_964194185.1. Classification (NCBI taxonomy): domain Eukaryota; kingdom Metazoa; phylum Chordata; class Mammalia; order Chiroptera; family Rhinolophidae; genus Rhinolophus; species Rhinolophus hipposideros. The sequence goes on from NC_138054.1 coordinate 92,985,947, forward strand.
TTTTAAGCCCCCCAGTTTACAAAGTTTTATTATAGAAGCCCCTCCCAGAAACCAATAAAACCTCCAAACCCAACCCAATGCGATGGGATTATTCTAGGTTCCCCTTTTCCATATCTGTGGCTCCACTCCTGGGAGAAACGCTGCTTTCGTGTGTGTTGGCTGATGTGCTCGGCTCAGTCCCCTGTGTGTGGCTGGTCTCAAGCCCCTCAGCTGCTGCCCTACTCAGTGTGCTCCCCGAACAGCCACAGGGCACCGGGCTTCCTGCCGAGAGACGAGAGACGACCCTTTGCAGCTGCAGGGGCTGCTGGTCTTCTGCTGTCAGACAGGCAGGAAGTGTCTGCCCCCAGTGCCCCGAGGGCGAAGGCCGGGGCCAGAAGCCAGACTCCATGGTCCTCACACCATGGAACTATCAGACCTTCTGTTTTCTAATTTAAAAAAATTACAATAAAAAGTACACATAACATAAAATGTAAGCATTTTAAGTGGGAGTTCAGTGACGTTAAGTACATTCACACTGTTCTGAAATCGTCTCCAGACCTCTTCATCACGCAAAACTGGAACTCTGTTCCCAATGACCCCTCCCTCAGCTCCTGACACCCACCACCCACTTTCTGTCTCTATGAGTTTAATAACTCTAGGAACCTCCTCTCCGTGGAATCAGACAGTGTTTGGCTTTTTGTGACCAGATGATTTCATTGAGCATAATGTCTTCAAGGTCTTTTGTGTTATAGTAGGTGTCTGAATTTCCTTCTTTTTCTTAAGGCCAACTAATATCCCACTGTGTCTATGGACCACATTTCATCCATCCATCATCATCCACCATCCATCATCCATCCATCATCCATCCATCCATCCATCCATCCATCCATCCATCCATTCATCCATTATCCATCCACCATCCTCCATCCCTCCATCCATTCATCCATCTTCCATCTATCCATCCATCCATCATCCATCCATCCTCCATCCCTCCATCCATCCATCATCCATCATCTATCCATCCATCCATCTATCATCCATCCATCCATCATCCATCCATCCATCCATTCATCCATCATCCATTCATCCATCCATACATCCATTCATCCATCATCCATCCACCCATCATCCATCCATCCATCCATCCATCATCCATCCATCCATCCATTATCCATCCATCATCCTCCATCCCTCCATCCATTCATCCATCTTCCATCCATCCATCCATCATCCATCCATCATTCATCCATCCTCCATCCTTCCATCCATCCATCCATCCATCCATCCATCCACGAACACCTGGGTCCCTTCCACCATTGGGCCACTGTGAACAGTGCTGCTGTGAACATATGTCTTTGAGACCCCTCTGCAATTCTTCCAGATGTACTCCTGTCAGACCCTCTCGTCTCCTGAGGCAAATGATCCTGAGCTACACGGGAACACCCAGTAAGGGACAGTGCTGTCCTGGACACCTTTTCAGACACAGTAGGAGCGGGCCTGGGGGACAGGTTAGTGGGGAGGTCCCTAACCCCCAGCAGACACTCAGATGGCAAGGACACAAGAAGAGATCCTAGACTCTGGTAGGAAGGCAGAAGGAAATGTGCACTTGACCTCACACTCCACGAATTCTAGGTCGGCGGTGAGGGCACCAAGGCCACACCGTGCCCCGAGGAACGGCAACCCAAGCAGAGAGGAAAATGGATAAAAAACAACCACCAACCCCAAACCTACTGCCTCCTCCTCTTCTTCAGATGGCTTTCTTTTTAAAAAAACTACGCTCTGAGGGTCATTTCTGTGCAGTGAGAGAACATGAAAAATACCAGCAACTCATGTGAAATACCAGCCAGGATGACTAAGTAAGGAAAGATGAGATGCAAATTGATCTCTGCCTCTTGGGAACTGATTTAAGAATCTGTTCAAAATCAAATTAACTTTTTGACTTATTTCCCCAGAAAGCTCGGAAGGCAGCCATGAGACCATGGGTTAACCCTGTCACCAGAGGAACACAGGAGTGCTGGGCGATCGTGTCACACGTGCGTGTCCAGCACGGCTTCCAGGGCCTGTCCCCCGGGTATCGCTGTTGACAAGAGGGGCTCTGTCTGTGCTGGGATGGGCCAGCTCTCCAAAGCCGGCAGACTCCAAGGCCCACGGTCAAGCCAGACGGCACCTGGGCTAGTTCCTCAGTCATTTAGCTCCCCGACGGTGCCGGGGATGGCGGTGGGGGTCTCGCACTGGAGATGATGAAAAATCCGGTCTCCTGGGAGAGGGGAAAAGACAGTTGTGCCCTCCCCATGTCCCACCTCTCCACCTGAATGTGCCCAAAGGCCAAGGCGCCCTCACCTGCTTCCACCCTGCCCTGTCTACCCCCTTCTCCTTGTCCCGTAAGAACAGGGCCCCGCTGTGTTCACAGCACTTGCAGGGCCTGTGGCTGCGGCTTACGCATAGTAGGTTAATGAAGATCTGAGACGTGAGTGAATGAAGTCCACGTTCTGCCGGCCTCCGCTTCCTCTGCTCTGTGGCAGGTCCACGCTGCAGCTCATCCTACTTACGCTGATGCATGTCACTCAAGGGCTGGGCTCTGGGGCTCACTGCTCTCCTGACAGAGCGCAGTATTTAAGTCGGGCGAGTCAAATGTGTCCTTAGTACCAGGTCCTCCCAAGGCTGGGAAGCCCTGTGTCCCCAGGCGGGCAGCTTGCACTTAGTAGGAGTCTAACCGGCCCCTGTGACACTGGCTTCTAGGTGACCTCCAAAACCCCTATGGCGCCCTCAGCCTTGAGTTCATTGCTCTGTCAGGGGCGTGACAGTGTGTGTGGCCTCTTTGGGCCTCTGGACGTAATCACACAGCTGCTATTTCTGTAGCTGTGCCCCTGCCGGGACCCCAGCACCCAGTCCTGACTGCACGTGGCCCCAAGGAAACGCTGACCCTCTGACTTCAGGGTCCTTCCAGCTGTTTGTGTGAACCTTGCGTCCTGTTGTTACAACACGGAATTACCCAGGCCAACAGCCGTCTTGCCGTCTCACGACAACCAGAATAAAGAGAAAACAACACATCCACACCCCACCCCCACCCCTGCCCAGTATCAAAACGTGTGATTTCCATGCAGACGTGAGGAGCTGGTGGGTGGGGCGAGGGCTTGGCCGGGGGCTGGGCGGAGGTGAGCACTGGGCAGAGCTCCCCCAGCCCACAGGTGCTCACCCACCGCCCCAGCAGTGACACAGGCAGGGAGGGGACACGCGCCTCTCAAGAAGCAGCTCAGATGCTGCCAGCACGGGTAATCACCCCGCTTTGCTGAAGGCACGCATGCCCACTGGGGCCAGCGCTCTGCCTCACTCTGTCCTTCCCAGACCTCGCTCCTCACCCAGGGGCTGGCCCTAGGGCACCTGCCCAGCTACAGACCCTGGCGGAGCCCACCTGAGCTGTGGACCCCGAGTATAGAGGGGCTCCCCCCCTGCTTCCCCAGTTCACAGGCCAGCTGGGGACCTGAGCTACAATGGTACCATCCTCTTCGTTTTAAAAGTTTTCTCTTCATTGACTTATTCACTAGTGACGTATTGAGCACCAGTGTGCACGTTACTCTCTAACATGCTGCCCAGCAGATCAGAATGCTCTGCCCCGGGAGCTGTGTGCTCATGGCAGGCGTGAGGGGGAGACGAGGGGAGATCGATCCCTTCTGGGCATGGGGATGAGATGGACTCGCGTGAGGGGCTAGAGCAGGGCAGCACCGCGGGCGGCAGCAAGGCCGTGGAGGGTGCGGGCTGACCACAGACCAGTGTGCGCCCTGGAGTCCAAGTGTGAAGGTTGTCACTGTCCTGACCCAGGGAGGGGCCTTGGGACCCAGGCCTGGGAAACTGCAGACAGAGGCGAGAAAGTTCTCTGCTCTGCACCACGGGCTCCCCCTCGGGGCTGCTTCTCCTTCTAAGAACACTCACAAGGCAGCTGGGGCACGGTGCCCGCCCCATGTGAATATGGTCTGAGATCACGGGGATGAGCCCATCATTCGCACCTTTGGTGACGACAGCTGGGTTTCCAGGTTGCTGGGGAAAGGGACGTGTTTCTGAAAGCTGATACTGGGCGCTATGATGCCGGGGTGTGGTTGGTTCACCTGCCTGCTTGTCTCAGATGCTCTGCGTCTTCACCGGGAGCCCTCAGGGCTGGCACCTCCTTGGGAAGTAGCAGAAGCTGTGGGCAGACGTCAGGCTGCAGTGTGAACGTGAGAACAGAGGTTCCCAAGAACAGTCTGCAGGGTAGTGGGCAGGCCGGGCAGCCACCTAGGTAGGGAGAGCAACGGGGCTGTCGCCCAGGGACGGCCAGCTGGACACACATGTCTGCTCAGGGGCCCAGGGTGCTGGGGACAGGCTTTTGGGGCCAGCAGCACTGGGGTCAACTTGTGGTGACAATAAGCTGTGCAGTCACACACCCTTTTAGTCTCCGTTTCCTAGTCTGCAAAGCCGTTTGTTTAAAACACCATAAACCCCAAAGAGTTGTTAGAAGGTAGAATGGGATGAGGCCCAGGGCAGTGCAGCACATAACATCCATAACCGGGTTAGAATCCCAGCTCTACCCCTACACGCTGTGTGGCCTGGGGCAAGTCCCTCAACCTCTCTGTGGCTCTGCTGAATAAGGCTCAGAAGAGTGCCCATCTCCCGGAACTGCTGAGCTCCTTATAAGATTCAGCTCCAGTTACACACTTACAGTCTGGCTCACGGTGAGTACAAAATACACTGAATTGTGGGCATTACGGGCAGGGCGTATGAATCAGACGGCCCTCCCACCTGCATTTTCTGGGGCTCAGCTCATGTTGCTTTCTTCTAAAACAGTGCAGCCTGGGTCCTGGAGCCTTTCTTCCTCCATCCTGAATGAGTGCTTGGGGTTCAGAAGATTTGCGGGTCTGTATTTGCATTTTAATTGTCACGATTGAAGGGGCCTTTTGCAAATCATTCCCATTGTTTTGTGTGGTTTTTTTTCCTGGGCTGAGCCCTGTCAATACAGGGGACTGATGGCTTATAAAGGCAGCTAATTGGAGCGTCACTGGCTGCGTGCAGCCCGCTCTCTCTCTCCCCTTGTCTCCTTTGATCCACATTCCATAAGGGCATCTTGCCCTAGAATCATGAGCACAGAAATCAGAGCAAGAATCTTCCGTGCTCTATTTCTGGCTCTGACACAGACGACGGTGTGTGGGCAGGTCCTAAGTCCAGAATTTTCTCTGGTCTCTCAGAGATAACACAAGTCCCGGTGCCCATCTCCTGCCCCTGCCCCCAGGGGGACGGGGGGCTCATCCTGGCCCACCACGGTGGGTCAGGACACAGAGGACCAAGTCACGTCCTCTGGGATTTCCTGTGATCGGGAGCAAGGTCCGTTCTCCGTGCCCTGTTTTCCAGAACGATAACAGAGGGCATCTCAGAACAGGGCATCTGGTTCCCAGTGAACTGCAGGCTTCGTGGGGACCGGGCCCAAGACTATTCTGCCGACTGCTAAGGCCCCAATTCCTGGCACAGAACCTGATCATTTGGTTTGGTTGGGTGAATGAATGAACGAGCAAATGGGCAGCTTCTCCCTACTGTGTAACCTGTCTCTAAACCCAGGATTTGGCAATGACGATCCTCAGGGCAGCTGGGGCCTTGGGCGAGCACCAACCCACATTTCCCTCGTGAGATGGGGGTTCCAGGATGGACAGGCAGTCTGAAAGGAGCATTACATTTCTATAAAAATAAATCCAGTGGCAACCCTGAGCCACGCCCCGTGGGGCCCTGCTGCCTTCCCCAACTCACCCCTGCAAGAGCAAAAAAGGAAAGGACTGGGGGCAGCCCACAGCCCAGGGGGGCAGGAAATCCCATGGAGGTTCTGAGGTGAAAATAAGTGTTTCAACAGCTTTTTAATTGTCCTCCATGCTAGCACGCTCCGAGAGACCCCGCTGGGCAGAGAAGCGTCCAGAACCTTATTTTAGCTCATCTGTGGGGAATCGGGGCCAGAAGAGGCCGCAGGTAGCCGTCCAGGCTGAGATGTCTATTTGGGGAAGCAAGTTCTCCGGGGATGGCCTGACAACAGCGGGAAAGAAGGGACAGCAGGCTGAAACCTGCTCCTGTGACCCATGTGCCACCGGAGGCTTGCACGGAGGGTCAGCCCACTCCACAGACCTGCACACTGAGGCCCAGGTGTGGCAGGCCGGGCTCACTGCCCCCCGCTGTGCTCCCACAGGCTGCTCCCTCCTCCCCCCCCAGGGCTCTTGTCAGCGGGTTAGTGGCCGACACCACGGATCTCCCGGGAATGGACCTGCACCAGCGACACATCCAGCAGGAGAAGCAGCGGTTGTGTTTTTGCCTTTCACGAACATTTGAGAGCGGGTTCCCCTCACCCAGGCGCCCTCAGGCCCGGCCCACGCGGGATGAGCTCCCTTCTGGCACCCAGCCTTGTCTGCCAGTGTCCTGTGAGCTATTCCCCCCAAAGCCGAAGCTAACGACAACTCTACAAGAATCCCCTTCCACAAATGCAGCAATGGGCTTGCTTCTCTTCTTCCCTGCCTCCTCCTCTAACGGGACAGGACGGTGGTCGAGGGAAACTTCCCTCCTCAGGAGTGAAGAGCCCTCCCTCCTCAAGGCTTTGCTCTTGTGGGGCCACACAGGCCATCTGTGACACCATTTCTTCACCCAGAGACCAGAGAGTCCAGCTACACTTGGTTGCTGATGGGGTGAAGGAGGAAGGGAGGGTGCTTTCATGGGGGAGGTCCCAGCCCCCCACATCTGTGAATGTCACCTTTTTAGAGATAGGGTCTTTACAGAGGTTATCAAGTGACAGCGAGTTCTTTCGGGTCGGCTGTAAGCCTCTATGACCAGGGTCCTTAGGAAAAGGGGAATGTTGCACCCAGCCACAGCCATGCACAGAGGGAAGGTGACGTGGGGCACAGGGAGAAAGAAGACAGTCACCCTGAAGCCAAGGACAGAGGCCTGGGACTGGTTCTCCCTTGCAGCCCTCAGAAGTACCCACCCTGCCCACACCTTGACCTTGGACCTTCAGGCTCCAGAACGGAGACAATAAATATCAGTTGTTTAAGCCGCCTGGTCTGCGGCGACGTGGGCAAACCAATGGAGGTACCCAGGCAAAAAGACCCCTCCACCCCCCTCTTGTGTGGAGCTTTTACTTGGCTGCAGCTGACCTGCTGTGGTGATTCCCGGGCGCCTGGACAAACAGGGCGTGTGGACAGGGCAAGAGGTCATCCTGACAGTGGACTCCGAGCCCAGGAGCCCAAACACGCAGCTCTCCAGGGGGCGCTGAGCATGGAGCGTGTGGCCAGCAGCTTTCCCGCCCGAGCGCCCAGCGCCCAGCCCCGCGCCCAGCAGCTGTGAGGCAGAGCCTGGGTTAGCGGATACCACCGGGGCGGGGGCGGGGCGGGGCCGTGCTGAGGGTGCTTCCCATGTGACCTGCTCCCCTGCCCCAGGTAAAGGGACAGCTTGGCCCATATCTTGGCCCCGGAAGCCGGCCGCTTATTCATTCACTGTGGGTGCCCTTTACCTGCGGGAAGTCGAGATGGCTGAGTTTATTAATTAATGATCCATCTCTTGGTGTTGATGTATAATTCATTGCAGTGATTTTTTCCCCGGGTCACAGGAGAACAATGAGCTTAATGCTAGCCAGGGCTGGAAGGAAAAGTGGGGGTAGCACCTCCGGGGTCCACAGGCTCCTTGAGCGACAAGAGCTAATGGGGAGACCCACGGGGGCCGGTCTGCAGCCAGGGCTGAGGACTAGAGGAGACCTCTGAGATCCCATGTGTCTTGGGCCCCAGTCCCGGTCCGGTGCACCTGGTTCTAAGGGGAGCTGTGACAGACTCTATGTGGAGGGTGGGCCAGAGGAAGGCTGGTCTCAGGCCCAAGGTGAAGAGGAAAACTCAACAGGAGATGAGGCCCAGCCATCTTCTGCCCAAAACGGAAGTTTCCAGGGGCTTGATGGTGCTTTCCAAACTGGCTGAGGCAGGGACCACACTGTGGCCAGTGAAGAACGGCCACAGGGCCTGACAGCCCACTGGACCCATCGGCTGTGACCTCCATTTAGTCACTTGTCTTGGTGAGTCCCCACCACTCCCCTCACTTCTTGTCATCCTGTTCTCCCTGCCAACTCCCGGACCCACGCAGCCCACGCCCACCCCATCGTGGGCTCCCAGAACCAGGTACATCTCCATCACGGACCCGTCAGGCCGGACGTGTGGTGGAGGTACCTGGGCTCTTCATTATGCTCCGGGCTATCCTCACGGCCACCTCCGGACAAGCTTTGGGGGACGAAGGGAGGGAGGGAGCAGGGAAGCCTCGCTGGGCTGGGTTAGTGACAGGCGACTGACAAGTTACAGCTCTGCTCGATGCCCACAACACTTCCCACTGTGGGGATAATCGTCCCCATCTCATGGACAAAGACCTCCTGGCTTCTTCCTCCTGTTGTTTCCGGACTCTCAGAGAGCCCGGTCAGCAGTACCTGCGTGATCAGCACATGTGACTATCCCTCTCTGCCCAACACGCCGCCCAGGTCCTTCGACCATTTTTCACTCCGTCTCTTCTTTTCCCTCCTGTCATTGCCTCCTTCTCATCATTTGAGTTTTAACTCAAATACCGTGATTCCCCCAAAATAAGGCCGGGTCTTATATTAATTTTTGCTCTAAAAGATGCATTAGGGCTTACGTTCAAGGGATGTCATCCTGAAAAATCATGCTAGGGCTTATTTTCTGGTTAGGTCTTAGTTTTGGGGAAACACGGCATCAGCCCCCTGGGTGAGGGCGTCTGGCCATCCCCCCGCCATATCCCACCCTGTGTGTGTGTCTGTACCTGTAGTTTCCTTTTTCTTTTTTTCTCCCCTTCCTCCATCCTTCTTTTCTTCCCTCCCTCTCTTTTTTTTAATGGACATATAATTGACGTAAAATATCCTATTAGTTTCAGATGTGTAGCATAGTAATTCAGTATTTTTGTACGTTACAAAGTGACCCTCTTGATAAGTCTAGTTACTACTGTCACCATAGAGTCTATGTTCCTATGCTACACATTATACACCCATGACTTACTTATCTTGTAACTGAAAGTTTGTACCTCTTAACCCCCTTCATCTATTTCACCCAGCCCCCCAACCCCCTCCCCCTGTAACCACCAGTTTGTTCTCTGTATCTATGACTCTGTTTCTGTTTGGTTTCTTCGTTTATTTATTTTGTTTTTTAGATTCCACATAAAAGTGAAATGATACAGTATTTGTCTCTCTCTGTCTGACTGATTTTGCGTAGCATTAACACCCTCTAGGTCTATCCCTGCTGTTGAAAATGGTAAGATTTCCTTCTTTTTTATGGCTAATATTCCTGTGTATGTATATACCCCGTCCTCTTTATCCATTCACCCTTCGATGGACATTTAGGTTGTTTCCATATCTTGGCTATTGTACATAATGCTGCAGTGAAGATGGGGCGGGGGCGTGTAGATATCTCTTCAAATTAGTATTTTTGTTTTCTTCGGGTAAATACCCAGAAGTGGAATTGCTGGGTCATAAGGTAGTTCTATTTTGAATTTTTTGAGGAACCTCCATACTGTTTTCCACAGTGGCTGCACCAATCTGCAATCCCACCAACAGTGTAGGAAGGTTCCCTTTTCTCCACATTCTCGCCAACACTTATTGTTTGTTTGTTGTATTGATGACGGCCATTCTGACAGGAGTGAGGTGATAGCTCATTGTGGTTTTCTTTTGCCTTTCTCTGATGATTAGTGACATTGAGCATCTTTTCTTATGTCTATTGGCCATCTGTATGTCCTCTTCGGAGAAATGTCTAGTCAGGTCCTCTGCCCATGTTTTCATCAGGCTGTTTATGTTTTTGGTATCAACTTGTGTAAGTTCTTTATATATTTCAGATATTAACCCCCTACTGGATGTATGATTTGCAAATATCTTCTCCCATTCAGTAGGTATCCTTTTCATCTTGTTGATGGAAAGCTTTCCTTCACTGTGCACAAGTATTTTACTTTGATGTGGCCCATTTATTTATTTATTTACTTACTTACTTCTTTACTTATTTATTGCTTTTGTTTCCCTTGCCTGAGGAGACTGGTCCAAAAAATATTGCTAAGACTGATGTCAAAGAGCTTTACTGCCTATGCTTTCTTGTGGAAGTTTTATGGTTTCAGGTCTTACCTCCAAGTCTTTAATCCATCTTGAATTTATTCTTGTATATGGCATAAGACAGGGGTCCAGTTTTACTCTTTTGCATGGGTCTGTCCAGTTTTCCCAACACCATTTATGGAAGGACAGGTCTTATCCCCATCATATATTCTTGCCTCTTCTGTCATAGAACCACGTCTACTAACCACGTAGGCGTGGGTTTATTTCTGAGTTCCCCATTCTGTTCCACTGTTTGGAGTTTCCTTGCTTATGTTTGTATGTCTGTCTGCTTGCTGTCCCTGGAGAGGCAGGTGCTTGGAACAAGGAAAAGAGGAAAGCTGGCACAGGGTGCAGGTGAGGGCGAGGAAGTCATTTATCCTGGCTGGAAGGCTGCCCCTGGAGAGTCTGGGCCTCGAGCAGGAGTTCTCGGGCACCCGAGGGGGACGCATTTGGTTGTCACGATGACTGACATCCACTGAGCGGGGCTGGAATGCCACCTGCCCTCAGCGCACAGGAGACGTGCTCACCACCGGCCCTCTGTCTGTGTGACTTCCGAACGTCCCACCGCACGTCGCGGCTTTAGGCGCTCTGAGCCCCTGGAGGCTCCTTCTGTCCACATACAGACCCAGAGTTGGTTTGGTGTTATTTCATTTTCTGCACGGTTTTCATGAGCACCAAAATCTCCAAGAACACAACCAACATGTACATCAAAAGAAGGCTGTACAGAAATTTGCACGGTCACAGACGACTACTAGACTTCGTGGGGTGATCCCACTGGAAGGTATGTAAATGTCGGATGTTAGATACCGGAAACTAATATAATGTTGTATACCGACTACACTCAAGTTAAAAAGAAAGCGTCTTATTTTTGTCCCAAACATCGCCGAGAGTTGCTCAGCATTTTGGAAAGTCACCTGCCCTCAAGGTCCACATGGCACACCTGCCTCAGCTTTGCTGTCACATTCCTGTGACACCACAAGGGGGGCGGGGAGGGGGACGGAAGGAGGGGGGAAGTGAACCCACAGCACCTTCTTACGCCTTCCAGTATAGATGCGCACAGATCAGCGTTTATCACAAACTACTTCCCTCGATATTTCCTCTTAGTTACAGTAGGGCATTAGGTGAGTTTGTTGAACCTTTGGTTGCGTTAGTTTCTATTTTCTACGAAAAGGTGCCCTGACCGTGAGCAGAGGGGGCATTACAAGTACATATTGTAAACTCAGGCCTGGGACTGGAGGGAGCAGGACACTGTTCTAGGCACCGACTTTTCCTCCTCCTGCCCCTGGCCTCTTCTCCCAGCCCAGCGTCTCCCCGGCCTGTGTGCTCCTGGGCTCTGTTCCTGTGCCCCTGTCCCCACCCCAGGGGTGAGCGCGGATTCTCTCCTCGCTGCTGCCCCTACTGGACAGCATGTGAAATCACATGGTGGCGGCAGGGACCCTTCCACCCACTGGCATGGGTTCTGTTGGTGGAGAGGCGGGCCCCCACAACGCTTCTAGAAGCCTCTTCTATCACTGGATCTCACATGGACCCGGGTCCTCCCAGTGAGTAAGGGGTCAGCTTCCTCTTGGATTGAGGCCGCCCACTCAGTGTGTCCTGAGGCTTCAGGCAGTGGGAGTGTGCGGTGGGGAGGGTCCCGCCAGAGTCACGGAAGGTGAGGACAGCTGGGTTCAGACACCCCTTCCCCCTCAGCGTCAGCACCTTTCCCCCAATTCCTAGGTTAGTTTTAAGAACATGAAGAGCAAGGCACGAGCTTGGCAACCTGGAAAGGCTGTTCGGGCTACTTAAAGGGAAGGGAGGGGGTGCAGAGAAGCCAGCTGTCCCGTTACAAAGGACACAGCGACTGGCCACTCCAGCACACATGCCTCCTCCCCCAGGTCTGGTTCCTCGAGACGGTGCTCCCACCAACCACACGTGGGGGGCTGCTGATCTGACACTGTAGGGGCTCCACGAGGTTTCCTGGGGTGGGTCTGACTGCCTGAAGCCTTCCAGCAGTGGAAGGTCACAGAGCAGCAGTGTCTGCATATCCCAGTCCCAGTACCTTCAAGGGAGGTGTTGCAGGAGAAGATACAGGAAGAGCGTCCCCTGCACTAATGCCGTCCCCTCCCCCCAGGGCTGCCACACGCGAGGCATGTTTCACCGGCCTCCTGACTCCATCAGCATGGCCCCAGCACAGAGCGAGCTTCGCTTTGCATCTGGGTTAACACAGTCCCGTCTCAGAACGACCTGACAAGATACAAGACATGACCCAGTTCTGCAGGCGGCACAGCCAGGATCCCCACCCCCACCCCAAGGTCACGTGACACCACTAAGGCCACACCGCCAGCCAGCGTGCTGGGCAGTCAGGGCCTGGGTCAAGGCAGCTGCTCTCTCGGTTGGCACCAGCTTCGTATCCCCGTGGCCCGTCCCTGGGTTATCTCAGTGGGGAGATTCTGAGCCCTGCTGCTGAAAGAAACTTCTGGAAAGAGAAACTTACTCCTCTGTTATTGCTGATCATTACCTCCTAGTAACAGACTTCAAGGCGGAGATTCACTGAAGCAAAGCCCCGAGGCTCATCTGACCATATGGCACACGCGTCACGTGTCTGCCGTGAGCTTGGCTGAGTCTCTGGAACTGGGTGGGGCCACAGGGGGGAACTGAAGCTTCACTCGGAACCCACCTGCTACCAAGGGGAGGCCAATGCTTCTTCTTCCAGACACATTCACCTGGGATCCTTTCAAGTTAGGTGCCTGGGCAGGTGTCCACCCAGCTCAGGGAAGGTCACTTTTCCCCGTCCCCCCCCCCCCGGGCAGTTCTGGGATCCAGTGCGGTGTCTGCCCTGCCGGCTCCAGGACAACAAACTGTTAACACTGAGAGGGAGGAAAGAAGGGACATCCGTCTCCAGCATTCATCGTTCACTGATGACAAAGTGGGGAGAAGTCGGACAAGGCCATTTTTCTAGCAGAAGGAACAAAGGGCCTCACAAGTTCTTAGGTCACATCATGCTGGAGGAGGGGCTTCGAGGGTTTTCTCACCCAGCATCTCTCTGTTCTAAAGGTGAGGCGCCTGAGTCCTGGGGGGGAATGGAGGGGGCGCCTGCCCAGCTCCCTCCACCCTCCAGGCCTCTGGGCTTACAGGAGCTCTGGCCTCCCCACCCACCCACGACCGCCCCCACCTCCCCTGCTTCCTGTCCTCTCTACCTGAGCACACCCTCCCCATCAGTCAGGACTTGGCCTCATTCATCCTCCAAGAAAGCTGGCCTGGCCCTTCCTGCCTGGAACGGCCCTTTCTCCTTGGGTCCATGTTTCCAGAAGAGCAATTACACAATTGCTGCGCTTTGGTTTGCTGACATTTCCTCTCCAGACCATAACTGTCATTTCTCTCTTGTCCGAGCTTGTGTCCTTACCTGTCTCACCTCCCCAAACAGGTTTTTAAATGCCTTGAGACGAGGGCAGGGGGCCAGGTTTTCCAGCCTTCCTCCCCACCCGAGGTGCAGCATGTTTTATCAACTAAGTACAGACTTGAGGGTTCACAGTACAATTGATAAAGGGGCCAGAAATTCTAAAACCGGTCTTCTAAACATACCCAAATACAAATTCTAAAAATGATGTTCTGTCTAATATTTAATCTCAACGCCTAGAATCATTCCCGTGAGTGAATGAAAACCATAAATTCAATCCACCATTCGTCAAACGAATCTGTTATCAATCCAGGATTTAGTGAAGGGCCAGATGTAAGGAAGACACACTCTGGGGAAGTGTGCCTTCTGTAAGTCCCAGATGCCTGAATAGCCGGTAACCCCCAGTCACCCTTAAAGGAAACTGAGTCTGGAGGGCCTGGCAGAGGAAAGGGGCCGGGAGAGGAGCCTGGCAGCTCCCAGGTACGAAGGGCCTTAGGATAGGCACTGCAGATCTGCAGAAATTAAAGGACCTTCGGCTCCCTAACTGCTCTCAGAAGGAGAATGAGACTCTGGGGGAAGCCAAGAAGCTTAAGGAGCGCTAAATGCAATAAGTTGGAGCAAGGAGCATGTGAAAGGGAAATAAAAGGAAGCAGTGATAGAGTCATCTGCACAAGAATTGCAGGCTGGCTTTAATGAGTCGGAGCTCATTTATCCATTTGGTGTGAACACAGCTTTGCTCAGCAAAAGCAGAGGCGCGCTCCGGGAGGCTGGACGGGATCAGAGACACGTGGGCAGACACGCGCCATCCCGCCCCTGACCACAACAGATCACCATCTGCAACCACGGCCGGCAGGACGCGCCACACGGCATCCATTCAGAAAGCCTGTTAAGACCCGAAGGACGAGCCCCGCCATTGACAGAGTTTACGATGTTCTGTAGAGTTCCGAACGCTCATTTGTTCATTGACGCTTTATCCCAATTAAGCCACTCCAAACTTTTCAAATTCATGAGTCAGATATCTTTAAATCAAGGACGGATTCACTTTGCTGGTAGCAAACACCCAGCAAGTTAATTGAAGAGGGCTCAGCATTCAAACCACCTTTGCAGCTTTAAACACGGGGGGAGGGGCACTGCTCTCCCTCCCAGTCCAATCCTGGTGCTTAAAAAATGTTTCGTCATCATGAGACCAGCTCCCAAGGTAGTTCTACTGTTTAGGTCAGGTGACCACTGGAGCGAAAGAAGGTGACACCAGCCTGTCCCTGATGTTTACAGAGGGAGGCGACTGAAGGACACCGAAAGCCCCCTAGTGACAAGGACAAAGCAACTTAGAAATCATCCTTGGACACGCATGAGTGAATTCCAATGTAAAAATTACCAGGCAGGACTGGGATGGCATCTGAGCCATCGTATCCTTGAGCTGTCGGGTATCACAAAGGCGTGATTGATCCAAATGGGAACAAAAGCTGAATGACAATGGAGACCTACCTACAGGGTTTCTTGGTCCCTCCTGGGTGGTGCACGTTCAGACAGTTACCATGGACATCTGAGAACACACCAGAGGTGTCTGAACAGGTAGGAGAGTGTCAGGGCGCAGGTGCCGGCAGGCAGGGTCTAAGCACGTCACGTGCAGGAAACTTTCAGAGAGCACTTGCTGTGTGCCATGTGCCTGTGGCCCAGGAACCCCACAGCAGGCAGAGGCAGCCATGGAAATCAGCGGGCTTCAATTCCCCACAACTCCCTTTACGAGTTTTAGATCAAAGCCCAGGAAGCGACTTTCTATTTTTCTCCCGAGAGACTCTGTGTTTCCAGATTCAGAACACGACCAGCAAGAGAACTGTCACAGGAGGATGGCGCTTCACTCTGGGGAACATTCTTCTCTTGACCTCCAGTGAACGTCTGACAAACCCTCTGACACACAGGTGAGGCTGGAGCTCAATGTCTTGGTGAGCCTGAGCCAGGTGATTTTTTCATCTCAAAAGGTTCCTGGTCAATGCCATGTATGCCTCTGCACGGAGCACTAACGTCAGGGATGAGGACATGGGACCTCATCAAATGACCTCATCAAATGACTTTACAATGGAGTGGCAAATGGAGCAGCAAGTTGGTGGCAGCAAATCATCTCAAGGATAACAATCATTGTTGTCATCGTTATCACCATCACCACCATCACCATCGTCACCACCATCACCACCATAACCACCATCATCACCAACACCACCATCACCATGACCATCACCACCATCACCATGACCATCACCACCACCATCACCAGGACCATCACTACCATCACCACAATCACCACCATCATCACCATCACCAGGACCATCACCACCATCACCATGACCATCACCACCACCATCACCAGGACCATCACCACCATCACCATGACCATCATCACCATCACCACCATCACCATGACCATCATCACCATCACCACCATCGCCATGACCATCACCACCACCGGCGCTACCGTCTCCATCATAATTAGCACCATCATCATCATGATCATCATTATCTTCATCATCATTGCCATCATCATTCTCGTGTTGACAGCAGCAAGCTTGTCAACAGCACTGAGTACCCAGCATGTACTATCTCGCTTAATCTTTACAACATTACAAGATGGTTAATTCTGCAATTCCCACTGAGTCACAGAGAGGACAAGCAAGTTGCTCAAGTTCACACAGCTAAGACAAGATGAAGCCAGATGTCTGAAGGCAGGCAGTGGCACTTTTAACCACTACACTTAAACTAGAAGAAATTTCCCAATCACTTCGCTTGCAGGGTGACTCTGCGAGAGGGGCCCTTTGACAATTCCAGTGGCTATTCCATGTAAGGTTAGCTCCTGAGGGATTTCAGAGTGCCCCAAATCTCCAGTCCCCTGCCCTTCCTATGCCCACCAATGCCTGTGCTATAGACACACAGGAAAATGTAATGTGCCCCTTGTAAACAATTCCCTACAGAAGCAAAAATAAAGTTCATAACTCCCCAGATTGGTTCCAAACATCCACTCTTGGACAGTGGGACTGACCATGAATTCTTCATATCACTTCCTAAAACCTGACCTCCAGACCCCGGGCAGCAAGTGAGCAAAGCTAGGTGTACTGGGATGACAGGACCCATGGCCCTGGCAGCCTGTTTGCCCTTAACACCTGCAACGTTCCTCTTGGAGTCACTCTCACTGGGTATAAAAATAACTAGCATGTATGGAGCTTCTGTGGCACCAGACACAATATTTTACATTTGATGTCGATTCACTGAGTCCTCACAGCAACCATTCGGGAGAGACATTAATTTTGTTGATGAAGAAAATGAAGCCACGGGAGACGAGAACCTTCCCAGGGTCACACGGCTCCACGTAGCAGAGCCCAGACCCACACATGAATGTGCAGTCTGAAAGCACGGGCTAACCAGGCACGCACAGCCCTGGGGTCCCCAAGCCCACCCTTGCTACCTTAAATTCTGCCTGAAAATTGTGTGTGGCAGTCCCACTCCACAGTCTACATCTGATGGCTGCCGAGGCCAAGGGGGCTTGCGGACGCCTTCTTGGGCTCTCAGTGTCACTTACGGAGGACAGCTGGGCTTTGACGAGCTCCCGTTGGAGGACACATCTCAGCATCCCCGTCTTTCCTCGCCTTGGTCGGGAATCTGAGGACCACCCGCTGCCTACCCACAACACCCCGCGTCACTTCCCAGAACTAACATTTGTCTGCATTAGAGCCACATATCCCCCCCCCCTTAAATCTGTTTTGCTAAACAAATTAACCTAGCACCAGATTATATTATGAAGAACCATAAATCTTTTCCAAGATAAGCATCTGTCGAGTTGGATTAGCAACATCCAACATCCTGTGAATTAATTTGCTAAGCCTTACAATGCCGTCCCAGCATTTAACTTTAGGAATAACAAATGTAATTTGGAATAAATGGGAACTGGTTTGCTCATCCATGTCTACATAGTAAGTGACGTATGCAGATGACAGTAAATGAATGTAGCACTAAATGCTGTAATGAGGATGACTGGTGAGTCTGAGGTCAAAACGAATGCTCTGTGAACTGCTCTCGGGCGCCTGGCCCAGAGATGCTGATTCACAGGCCCATGTGTCTGTAGATTCCAGAAGGAGGCTGCTACATGGGGCAAGGCCTCTGCACAGCCCTGCAGACCGGCTCCCGTGGCACTCCCAGGCTCCCGGCCCCCGCTCCGGGCACTGAGAGGGAGCTGGGTTTTGCTTTCACAGTTATGTTGCTCTCTAGGGAAGAGGAGCTCAGAATGAAAACCCCAGCTCTCTTGTCCTGGTGCAGGAAGAAAGTAGGCCAAGGAACAAAAGCCACCCACTCCACAAAAACCCATCCAACTACTGGCCACAGCCCGCCTGCCTGCCGCGATACGGTCAAGTGCAGAGGCCAAGTGCGAAGGAAACTGTGGCAAGTGTGCTGCCAACACACTCGGAGCCACAATTCTCTCCTTGCCCTGGGTTTGGAAGAGGACCTCCTGGGACCTGCGGAGCCCAGACTCAGGCCCAGACTTGCATCATTGCCTTTTACTACGTTAGCAAACACGGCTGCTTGTCTAGGACGTGCATGCAGAGGTCCGACCTGGGTGTGAACTTGGGCGTCACGGTGTGGCGTGGGCTGCCGCCTGTCCACAGAGACAAAAGGAGCTGGAGGTGGGTTGGGACACAGGGGTCCCTGACTCTGAGCTTTCCCTCAGCTGGTCACAAAGCCATGTTCATGCTGGTGGCTACCAGTGAAGGGACAAGCTTTGGCCTGGGAGATTTCCAAGGGCTACTCCTTTGGACACAATGGAAGGATGAAGTACAGGAGGAGAAAGAAAAACAAAACTACATCGCAGTAGATATTTCAAAGCCAAGAAACAGCAATGGTCCACACGTGCCTGGAGTAATGGAGGCAGAAGAACCAAAGACATTTGTTCCGATCGCCACCCTCCAAACACCTCCAAGGAAATGACATTCCCCAACAGGCGTCACTTGGGAAGTTCTTCCCTATATCTGACCTCGGTCTGTCCTACTGTCTAAAGTGATTCTTAATTCTGGGCCAATCTGGTAGTTGCTACTCCATAGAGCCACACCCTTGAAGGTTTGTGAAGACGCCACATGGCCCCCAGTTCCATTAGCTGTGCCACTTACTCCCGAGCTGGCCCCAGGGGACGAAGTTCTGCCATTCTGGAAGATGTGGCTCTGTGTCCGGCGGGGCTCGGCTGCCCCGACACGAGCACAGCAGGCACAGCACCACTCTTTGGTCACCACCAAGGATGGAAGCTCTCCCTTCACCTCCCACCAGCCACAGCGGTCCGGCTCCTCCCTCCAGACCACAAGCTGTATTAGCCAGTGTACATATGAACAAGTTCACGGAAATGCAGGATCCACCTCTCCTGAAGGCTCCACACCCAACTCTGGGCCCTTTGCCTTTTTTTCGGTTCTGCCGCTGGGAACCACAGAGTCCCAGGAAGAAGCATTCTCATCTGAGCACAGATCAGCGTCCCTCCCAAGCCACGTCCCCGGGTAGCCCTCCCCCACCCCATGAACCCCGACCGGAAAAGAGGGAGCGTACCTGAGGTCTCCCCCAGAATCCGCGGGGGCTTGGTGTCTTTGCCAGTGTCTTTGCTGGGACTGGTAGAAGGCTCCGTTGTGCTAACCCCAAACGGGATCCTATTCCTGGGGCCCAGGGGTGCGGTGACCCCCTTAGTCTGCAGCGTCATGGAGGTGGCCGTGGTAGCCGTGGCGGCCGTGGTGGCGGTGGCCACAGTTGTCTTCCGCGTTTGGAAGATGGAGACTGTGGTGGGACCGTAAATACTGGGAAATGTGTTGGACTCCGGGGCCTCCTCGTCTCCCGTGGGCCCCCACGCAATGAACTCCGTCTCTGTCGTGGACCTGCTGCCTCTGAAGTCAAAACTGTTGAAAGCAGCGGGCCGCAGGTGCCTCTTCCCTCTCCGCAGGAGGGCCTGCTGGTCCGAGATGGTCCCACCCACCACGGGCGAGGAGGAGGCGGGTGGAGCGCCCAGGGAAGGACTGGGTTTGGCAGCAGCGGGGGGCTTGGCGAGCTCCCCTTTGGGCACCAGGGCGGCCACCTGGTCCCTGGGTCTGTGCGCCCGTTTGGCACGGGAACTTTGCATCTGCCCGTGACTGCGCTCCATGCGGGCCGGGCGGGGACTCCACACGGCGGCCGGGATCCTGGCCGGCTGTCCACTCTTAAAACTCCACAAGCGCAGGGGCCGGTGCGGAGGCCGCAGCAGCAGCCGGAACTCAGGGCCCGGGCCCAGGGCCTCACACGTGGGCAGATCCATGGCGAGCTGAAACATGGCTATAAGTATCCAAGCATGGCTTCCTAGGGAGCAGCCCGGCCAGCGGATGGACATGGAACTGCGTGGAAAAGAGAGAGGAGCGTCAGTGAGGGGGCTCTGGGGTGGCTCTGCCGGGTGGCTCTCCACCCCCACTGCGACAAGGAACCGCTCTTCTTGGTAATGAGAGCTAATCTTAACTTCAAAAGGGAAACCGAAACCCTTCATTAGTTACTTCAAAGGCCTACTCAAGTGCGATCTAATAATCAGCATCAGAAAAGATAGTCCCAACCTCACATGTTCATAAGAGCTGGTTCCCACCTCCCCCTCCCCCCACACCCCTGCACATCACATGTCACAGCTCTCCAACAAGCCGGCAGCGCACAGGGCAGGTCCACAACCACTGCATGGGAGGAAACCAAGTGCCAAGCCCCCCAGCTGTCAGCTGACAAGAGGACCTGGAAGGCCCCGCTTTGCTTTCACCCAGAATAAAACAGAGGCACCCAGAGGACAGGAGGTGAGGGAGTGGCACAGTCGGGTCCAGAGCAAGCGCTTTCCTGGATGTCACAGAGGTTACCCGACCCAAGGTGGGCGACTAAGCATTGCAGCCGCCTGTGCTGAGGTCAAGAGAGACAGGCGTCCACTGTCAGTGAGGACCAACCTGTTGGACTTCACGGGCACGTCCCGAGCCCCTGCCACCACCCCGTGCTATGTGCTCTGCAAACCCCACCACTTCCCCTCCCCATCGTATCTCAGTCAAAAATGCGTATTTTAAAGCGGGCTTGTGGCCTCAAATGCCTTACTGAGGAAAGCTTCTTATGTTTGTCCTCCTCTGGATTTTGCTCAGGAAAGTATGACCTGCTGTGAATATGTGGAAAGTTTATGGAGGCGCCAGCTGTGCCCACGTGTGCCTTCTAGGCATTTCCTCTTCCCCTCTTTACCTTCAGTGCAGGTGCCCTCTTAACCACCTCAGGTCCAGGGAGGCTGGAGAAAGGGCCAAACCCTGGAGGGCCTGGTGGGTGGCAGGCCACTTCTCAGTGTGGCTAAGCTTCCGGGGGAGACGAGCCAGGTGGGCTCTGGGAGCGTCACGTTGAAAATGCAGGGCTCGGGGACAGCCACGTGGAAGGGCGTGGGAATCCAGCCCACACGCCCTCTCCCACCAGCTTAGATAACTGAGCACTGGTTACAGGCGCCATTCAAAGTCAGTGCTCGTCACCAACGTCATGTCTGCAAATTGACAGGAACCTAGAACTTCAGTGACTGTTGCAGGTGGGGTGGGCGGCGGTGTTCAGGGCGCCAGCCTGCAAAGCTGCTCAGAACCAGCCCCAGGGCAACAGTTCGGCAGCTTTTCTTTATAAGGTGTGGCACGACTTCGAAAAGGAATAAATCAGTGAGTGTGTGAGTGTGAGTCACTGCGTGCATGGGAATGTGTGTCAGGATTGCGTGTTGGTGAGTGTGTGTGACTGTGTGCATGTGTGCGTGTGTCCGTGTGAGTGTGTCAGCGTGTGAGACCGACTATAGAAGTCGGTATGAATTCACCCGTGTGTTACCACGTCAGTCAGTGGACAAGTGTGAGTGGGCGTGTGCTGGTGTGCTTCTTTGCGTGGACACGTGTGAGTGCTGGTGTGAGTTTGTATCTGTGTGTGAGGGTGGCTGTGTGTGCGTCGATATATGTGCGAGGGTGTCGGTGAGTGTGTGATGTGGCCGTGTGTCCCCCCTCCTCATCGAGCACGGAAGCCCCTGAGGCTGGCCCTTCTCTCAGCGACACTTAGCGAAGTGCTGACCTCCACAGGTCATCGGGGTGTTGAAAGGAAGAAGCTTGTACTAATGGGCACTAATTACCAAAAAGGACGAATCCCCGAATAATCAGGCCTGTTTTTCAATCAGAATGAAAGTGCTTTGCTGCAGAAATTAGGAATTGCTCATTATGCGAATGCTCCACACTGAATTTCTGCCCGTGTGCAATTTGTACAATTTCTCTGCACAGCCAGCCAAGCTCAGTGCGAGGACCAGAGCCCCCATCACTGCACGCAGAATGTAGGTCAGTGTGAAATCTCCCGTGCACGTGCTAAGGGCAGTTCCTTTGTGGCCACAGGTGACTCCGTGAAGATGAAGGGTTTAGAACCACCGGTTCTCCCACTACTCTGCACAGTTGGACGGGAGTCAGGCCCTCAGGGAAATGAGACACTGCTTCAGACAGGCGTAGTGCCTCAGCCCAGGTGGTACAACTGGCAACCATCAAGCACCACCAGGCCTCACCAGGCCCCACTAGGTACCGTCATGCTTCACCAGCCACCCCCAGGTCTCACCAGGTCTCACGAAATCTTACCAGGGCTCGCTAGATCCACCAGGCCTCACCAGACCCCACTAGACCACAACAGGCACTATCAGGCCCCACTAGGTACTACCAGGCCCCACCAGGTACTACCAGGCCCCACCAGGTACTATCGGGCCCCATCAGGTACTATCAGGCCCCACCAGGTACTATCGGGCCCTATCAGACCCCACCAGGTACTACCAGGCCCCACCAGGTACTACCAGGCCCCACCAGGTACTACCAGGCCCCACCAGGAACTACCAGGCCCCACCAGGTACTATCAGGCCCCACCAGGTACTATCGGGCCCTATCAGGCCCCACCAGGTACTATCAGGCCCCACCAGGTAATATCAGGCCCTATAAGACCCCACAAGGTACTATCGGGCCCCATCAGGTACTATCAGGCCCCACCAGGTACTATCAGACCCCATCAGGTACTATCAGACCCCATCAGGTACTATCAGGCCCCACCAGGTAATATCAGGCCCTATAAGACCCCACAAGGTACTATCAGGCCCCACCAGGTACTACCAGGCCCCACCAGGTACTATCAGGCCCCACCAGGTACTACCAGGCCCCACCAGGTACTATCAGGCCCTATCAGGTACTATCGGGCCGCATCAGGTACTATCAGGCCCCACCAGGTACTATCGGGCCCTATCAGGTACTATCGGGCCGCATCAGGTACTATCAGGCCCCACCAGGTACTATCGGGCCCTATCAGGCCCCACCAGGTACTATCAGGCCCCACCAGGTAATATCAGGCCCTATAAGACCCCACAAGGTACTATCGGGCCCCATCAGGTACTATCAGGCCCCACCAGGTACTATCAGGCCCCACCAGGTAATATCAGGCCCTATAAGACCCCACAAGGTACTATCAGGCCCCACCAGGTACTACCAGGCCCCACCAGGTACTATCAGGCCCCACCAGGTACTACCAGGCCCCACCAGGTACTATCAGGCCCTATCAGGTACTATCGGGCCGCATCAGGTACTATCAGGCCCCACCAGGTACTATCGGGCCCTATCAGGTACTATCGGGCCGCATCAGGTACTATCAGGCCCCACCAGGTACTATCGGGCCCTATCAGGCCCCACCAGGTACTATCAGGCCCCACCAGGTAATATCAGGCCCTATAAGACCCCACAAGGTACTATCAGGCCCCACCAGGTACTACCAGGCCCCACCAGGTACTATCAGGCCCCACCAGGTACTACCAGGCCCCACCAGGTACTATCAGGCCCTATCAGGTACTATCGGGCCGCATCAGGTACTATCAGGCCCCACCAGGTACTATCAGGCCCTATCAGGTACTATCGGGCCGCATCAGGTACTATCAGGCCCCACCAGGTACTATCGGGCCCTATCAGGCCCCACCAGGTACTATCAGGCCCCACCAGGTAATATCAGGCCCTATAAGACCCCACAAGGTACTATCGGGCCCCATCAGGTACTATCAGGCCCCACCAGGTAATATCAGGCCCTATAAGACCCCACAAGGTACTATCAGGCCCCACCAGGTACTACCAGGCCCCACCAGGTAATATCAGGCCCTATAAGACCCCACAAGGTACTATCAGGCCCCACCAGGTACTACCAGGCCCCACCAGGTACTATCAGGCCCCACCAGGTACTACCAGGCCCCACCAGGTACTATCAGGCCCTATCAGGTACTATCGGGCCGCATCAGGTACTATCAGGCCCCACCAGGTACTATCGGGCCCTACCAGGCCCCACCAGGTACTACCAGGCCCCACCAGGTACTACCAGGCCCCACCAGGAACTACCAGGCCCCACCAGGTACTATCAGGCCCCACCAGGTACTATCGGGCCCTATCAGGCCCCACCAGGTACTATCAGGCCCCACCAGGTAATATCAGGCCCTATAAGACCCCACAAGGTACTATCAGGCCCCACCAGGTACTACCAGGCCCCACCAGGTACTATCAGGCCCCACCAGGTACTACCAGGCCCCACCAGGTACTATCAGGCCCCACCAGGTACTACCAGGCCCCACCAGGTACTATCAGGCCCTATCAGGCCCCACCAAGCACTATCAGGCCCTATCAGGTACTATCGGGCCGCATCAGGTACTACCAGGCCCCACCAGGTACTACCAGGCCCCACCAGGTACTACCAGGCCCCACCAGGAACTACCAGGCCCCACCAGGAACTACCAGGCCCCACCAGGCACTACCAGGCCCCACCAGGTACTACCAGGCCCCACCAGGAACTACCAGGCCCCACCAGGTATTATCATGTCCCATCAGGCTGAATGAAGAGCAGCCCCATGCAAACTTGCCTGTCATCAGTACTTTGAGAAATATCGCCCCAGGAAATTAAAACAGCAGCACCTAAGCCTGTGCCTCCCTGCCTGCCCCTGGCATAACTTCACACACAGGATATTTCTGTCATTTTTCACCAATCATGACCTGTAATTGGTTACCATAGAAACCCCCTCATTTCCACTCCACCCAGCTGTTATGCAAAAAAAACCAACCAGTTGCAAAGGCTGGAGAGCTTGGTTTGTTTTCCTTCCTCAAGTCCAGTTTCTTCCTTTTTAAAGCGGTGAATTTGTTCAGACCGGGGACGTAAGGAGACAAGTCCAGACAGAGGCTGCAGCCCAGGCCCAGCAGCCAGGAAACACAGGGCCAGGCAAGGGCCAAGACAGTCCCTCCCACAGAGACGGTTTCTTTACAGAGGTCACAGGTCCCAAACCCGCTGCTCTGGGGCTAGTCCCTCGGCCTGGATGTGCAATCAGTACCTGCCTGTCCTGAGGCTCACGTGGGGGATTCCTGGGCGCGGCTGCATCGTGGTGTAAGGGGATTTGGCAACTCTGCCAGGACCATGTCTGACGTGACAAACGACCTCTGTCCTCCTCCCTCCAGCTGGCCCTGAAACCAGGCAGGATCCCAGGAATGCTCTCCCACCAGACCCCACTCGGCACAGGACTGGGAGGCCCCAACTCCACACTCACTTCATGATTAAGATCCTTGGACCACTCACAGCCCTCGCAACCGGGAAGGCACCCCTGGTACTGTCAGCCATTTCTCAGGATGGCAGGGGCCTCACACATCCTCAGGAGGGGGCCTCCCATCTGCTGATGACACCACTAACTGTCAGAGCTGGTGTGTGGCACACCACGGAGGCCAGGTACGCCACAGCGCAGGCAGACGGTGCCAGCTCCCCCAAACCCTGGGGCATCCACACACCCCCTTTGGAACATGCCCCCCAACCCATAAGGGTGGCTACAAGTAGAAAGATGGGTAATTCCAAGTACTGGGGGAGATGTGGGGAGACAGGAACCCTTAACGTGTTCTTGGTGAAACAGAAAATGGTCCAGCTACTACGGAAACCGGTTTGGGGGTTCCTCAAAGCCAGCTGACCCAGCAATTCCACTCTTGGCTATAAGCATATGTCCATGTCCACACAAAAAGCGTGTGCACGGGAGCTCACAGCAGCACCACTTCGTAACACTGGGAAGTAGAAACCACCCCAGGGCCCATCCACAGATGAATGGAAAGACAGTGGGGTCCATCCCTACCATGGAATGTTACTTGGCCATAAAAGCAAGTCCTCATAATTTCTCCAACATGGATGAAAACAGTATGTGAAATAAAAGAGGCCACTCACAGAAGGCGACATGTCCTGTGACTCCATGTACATGACATGCCCAGAATCGATCAATCCAGAGAGATAGAAAGTAGATAAGTGGCAGGGGGCTATCAGGAGTGACAGAAAGGTATTCGGGTTTCTTTTAGGGGTGACAAAAATGTTCTGGAATTAATAGTGGGGATGGCCGCACAACCTTGTGAATATACTAAAACCACTGAATAGTACACTTTGAAAAGGTGAAGCTTAGGATACGATAAGCAGTATCTCAAGAAGTGGACACGTGCAAGGGTGGTGGAGAGACCTACTTGGGGTGCATTGCATTGTGTCATCCTGGGCCCGAGCCCCGGGCAGGTGGGAGGAAGGACAGGCCGCTGAGGCCAGAGCCGGGCTCTCTGAGCTGTAGGCGAGACTTTTCAGATCCATCCACACGATCCTCGCTGGGACTCGCTGCTTCCTTGGGGGCCAGGCTGCCCGTATCCACCTTCTGTGAAGGACAGGCCTGGATGGCTCCTGTTCAGGGTCCTGGGCAGGGTCCAAGCCCAGACTTTCAGATGAAGACCAAACTCCCCCAGCCGCCACCTCATCACCTGATGGCTTCCAAATGGGGAACTATTGCTCCATCTCATCTTACTTTCTAGTTTGCAGCTTTCTTGCTTCTCCCTTTTTACATTTTTATTGAAATCTTTTTTTCTCCAAGAACAGTTTAATACGATTCAGCTAACTGAGATTCAACTCGATGTCTTCTGTGTATTTTCTCCACAAAATATACAGGGGACACAAAGCCACCTCTTCCACGTAAGGTGACACTTTTACCCCCGGGGACAGCTGCACCCTTTGCTGGAGAACCGGGCAGTGAAAACCTGAGCTGGGAGCTCACGCAGGAGCCCTGGGGCCACATGGCCCAGAGGCCGCCCCAGAATCTCCAAGATGGGAAGGGACTCAAGAGTGTCCGGCAGGTGGCCAGCCTGTCCCCACGCTGCCACGCACAACTCAGCACCTGTGCTGACCACATCTGTCCCCAGAGCCTCTGCTCTTGGGTTCATCATCAGCTGGCTTGGAGGAGAATCCACAGTGGGAACAACTGCCTAATGGAGAAATGGGCCTGGGAGTGGACTGTCGCTCCCGCCTGCAAGCCCCCATTTTCTGTCTTTCACACGAGACGGTAGGAGCCGGTAGGTCCCAAGGTCATCTCACCTGCTGAGGAGACGCATGCGTCTGTGATCAATGACTGACACGCACAGCTAGACACAATTCCAGGGGCGCAGAGGGCGTAGACACAGAAATGCTTCTTCCAGCACACGGCTACCCTCCGCCCTACAGACATGGGGCCCTTTACGTGGGGCCCATGAGTCTCCCTGCGCCCCTCAGCGTGACCCGAGTACGGATGCTTCCTGCCTTGCCCCCCTTCTGTTGATTTGTTTGCTCAAATGGATTTGCCATTTTAGGATAGCTGTAGATTTATGGAAGTGAAAAAGGAGAGTTCCTGCGTACTGTTCTCCCAGGGGCCCCAACGGTAAGATCCCACGTCACCGTGATGTCCCTGTCTAACCAGGAGAAACACTGGGACGCTGACATGAGTGAAATGCCACCCTTCACGTGGATGTCACTGGGTCTTCCCTAACACCCTTCTTTTGTCCCGGGACCCCACCCGGGACCCCACCCAGGACACCATGTGACATTAGTTGTCACTCTCCTCAGGCTCGTCTTGGTCACAGTGGCTCAGACTGCCCTTGTTGTTGATAAACTGACAGTTTTGGGGAGAGCTGGTCAGGTAGTTTGTAGAATGTCCCTCCACTGGGGTTGTCGGATGTTTTCTCATGGTGAGACTGGGGTGAGGGGTCCTTGGGAGGAACCAGGGGTGCAGTGCCCTTCTCCTCACATCGTGTCAGGGGCGCCTGCTGTCAACGCGCCTTATCGCTGTGCTGTGACCTTGGTCACCCGGTTGAGGTCCTATCTGCCAGGTGTCTGCACTGAACGACTTCCTTCCCCTTTCCACACGCTGATCTTTGGAAGCAGGCCACTAAGCACGTGCACTCTTGGGGGGCACGCACGTGGTTTTTTTTTTAACTCTGCAAAGCTCACCTGTTTGACGGGCAGAACAGGCCAGAGGAAACGGAATGGGACATATATCTAAGGGAGCAGCCATCCCAGAGTGGATGGTGGATGATGGGCATTGTTTCCCTTTTAAAAAAAAACCTATGTGCCAGTGCTTCCCGAGTACTGGCTGGCAGTGGGGAGCCTGAGTGTTCCAGCCCCCAGGGACCTGGGGGGAGGCAGGATGCCATGGAGTGCACTGGGAGCTAAGTTCTAGAACACAATGGCCCTGTTCTGCTCTTTCAGGAGACAGGAGACCAAAGGGCAGGGTCCTAGAAGGACGGAGCCAGCGGCAGGCCTTCCGAGGACACACCTCAGACCCTAAGGCTGAGGGGACAGCAACGGCCATGCTCAACCTCAGAGTAAAACTCCAGCTGGGCCGGCCTTTCTCTCGTTACCCTGTCCTGCTCCTGATGAAACATGCATTCCATCAGGAGGACACGTTTGCTCTCAGGTGGGAAGGGGGACGCTGGTGCCTGGTGCACAAAGGGCCCCAACACCTCTAGATTCTTCCAGATTCCATGCTGCTCCAAGTTCTCTGGCACTGCTGCCCCAGAGAGAGAGGTGTGGGGCCCCCGAGGCCACCAGACTTCTTCACAGGAGAACCTCTGGCTCCAGGCACACTCAAGGCCCTCTTTCATCCCATGTCCCCGGGTTAACAGGCAGCCTCGCACTGGATTTCAGGAGCAGAGACCTAGCCTCCCTGACGCAGACACACGTGGTCTGTCAGGCTCCATCCGCCAGCATCGGCTCAGAAAGGGAACACACCTTCTTTTGGATAGCAGTCACTGGCCCAGTTCTCCTAATGAAGAGAAGGGAGCGGTGAGTCACTTGCACGGCATTCCCAGCCTGATGTCACTGTGGTGTCCTGTCAGAGCCACCTTGCTCCACCTGGCGAGTGACGACAGTTCTCAGCCCTTTCAGGAAAGGTGCTCGGGCTGCCTAGGTTTTCTTCCTCAGCGGAGTGGATGAATGCCAGGCACACACGTCGTATTTGACTCACAGAGAAGGAGTGGCGTAAGAATGATTCATTTGTGTTGGATAGAAACCTCCAGAATGACAAGAAGTCTCTGGCTACTGTCCTTCCCCAGAGCACGGGGGTCCTCTTAGCACCCACGAGAGCAGGTCTCACTCCTGGGTCAAGGGTCCCGCGTCTGAGCCTGGGAGTCAAGCCTGAGTGGACCAAGGAGTCGCTCCTGCCCACTCAGGGGCAGCCCTGCCGGCACCTGCAGAGAAGGTGTGCTCGCTGTCACGCCGCTTCCTCCCAAGGCCACGGTCCTCACAGGGGCTGTGTGAGAAGAACCTGAGCACACCCCAAATGTGTGGCCACCTAACCGCCCCACCGGGTTCACCGGCACCACCGGGAATCACAGGGTTTCCTGGCTGGAAGGAACAGTTGACAGTCATCTGGTCCTACCCACCCCAAAGTGGGCTCCTCAGCCAAAGAGCTTGGGCCCGAGTCGGGCTACCCGCCTGAGCCTGACGGGAGCTGTGGTCAAGCCCGGGTGAGATGCAGTGGGTGAAGCAAAGTGAAAACGGTCTCTTGCTGAGTCTTTCTCCTGGAGCATCTGTGGATAAATGGTCTCAGCCCAAACCTTCATTACTCGGATGATGCCAACGTGAGACCCACAGATGAGGGGGCCTGGCTGGGGGCACAGCAAGCTGGCATCAGACCTGGCCTGAGTTCAGGACTCAGGCACTTAAGCTCTCTGTGCTCAGTAACGGGGCCCCACAATCGTAAACCCAAGGGACCAGGGACGTACTAGAAGCAGCAGAGCAAACAGACAACCTGCCTAACCCATAACAGTGGTGACTCCACTCCCCGGACTGTCCGTGGAGTGACTCTGCCCCGGGGGAGGGTGCAGGAGTGGGCACTGGGCCTTGGCAGGTGACCCTCCATGCCTTTCTCCTTATACAGCGGCCAGAGCTTCACGCTCTTGCAGAGGACACCGTCCCGGGCATGTCCGTGATGCCGGAGTGTCCACAGTGCCTTTACGTATCAGTACTTCTCACCTGGGGTGATTATTCCCCCGGGGACGTGCAGCAATGTCTAGACACATTTTTGGTTATGGGGAGCTGGGGGCGAGGGCGTTGCCGCTGACATCCAGTGGGCGGAGGCCAGAGACGCGGCTGAACACCCTTCCGTGCACAGGACGGCCCCCACCATGACTTCCCCGGAACGTCCACAGGGCTGAGGCTGAGAAACCCTCTCACACATGCACGGTCTACTCTTCCCGGGTCCTGGTGAGGTGGGAATGACCCTCTTTATCCCCAAGAGGGAAGAGACCAGTAGATGACTGACCGGCACACGCCCCAGAAACAGCACGATTTGGTGGTGACACCGGGGCGCAGGGCCAGCTGCCTGACTTCCAGTCCTGGTGCTGCGTGAGCTCGGGCAAGCCGTGTAACCGCTCTGTGCCTCAGTCTCCCCACTGGTAAAATGGGGTGAACACGGGTACCCACACCAGGGGTGTCACGGGGACTCCACGGTGCACACGTCAGGTGTGGCTCCTCGTAAGCACTCGCAAGCATCCCCCATGATCTCTCCATGCCCCTCATGGCCCTGGATGGCTCTGAGGAGCCCATCTCCTCTCCCAGGAGCTGGGAGCAGGGCGTCTGCAGAACAGGGAGGCAGAGGCTGCGCAGGTGCTGCTGGAAGGAGGCTGAAGGATAGCAACACGCTGGCATCTGGTTGCCGGGCAACGTGCCTGTGAGCATTCCGGAGGAGTGAGGTGGTGACAGGCAGTGGGCGGGTAGCCCTGGGGGCGGGAACATTCTGTCCCTGGGATGGAGAGTCAGGCTTCTGTGAGTCTGACGTTGGAGTGCCTAATGCCAGACGGGTCCCCGGCGCCTTCCTGCAGCCACAGCGGGCAGGCCACCCAGGACCATCAGCCCCATGAAGCAAGCCCTGGCCTAGCCGGTCCCCTCGGTTCAGCTCCTGTCCCTTTTATTGCATCTGTGCCCTCTCCAGGCAGTGCCCAGGACGTGACCAGCAGCTGCCCCAGGGCCGGGCACCTTCCTAGGTCAGCCAGCTGCCTTGCCAGGTGCCCTAGGCCATATGCCACCCATGCTTCTTCTGAGGTGGGAAGAAAAGTGTGAGATGGGCCCCCGGCACAAGCTAGCCCATACCAGGACCAAGCACTGTCTCTTCTCCACACCCCTCTGCACAAAACGGCAGAGCTGGCAAAGCCTGGCATTAATAGAGCTGGACTAGAATCCTGCCATCGGGCAACCTCCCTCGACCAAAGTCGGCTCAGAGCAAGGACGCTGAGAACGGCCTGGGAAGGCGACATTGACTCTACAAAGCCCAGCAGAGGTGCTCAGGCCCGGCCTCATGTGACAACCACGTGACTCCCCTGGGCAGGGGAGAGGGCAGTTACAAAGGCCGAGGGCCAGGCCTCACCACAGACCCGCTAGCCAGCATCTTTGGGGACCAGGCCCAGCACCAGTAAAGCTGTCGGAAGCTCTGCCGGGTCACCCAGGGTTGCGAGCCAAGAAACATCGTCCGTTTCTCACTCAGACCTGGGTTAATCCTACTTCATGTCCATCTGCAACAAGAGGTATAGGATGGGCGCAGGTGGGGAGAGAAGGCATGCTGGGGCAGGCCGCTGCCAGGTGACCCTTCAGGACAGGGGTCCGAGGCAGAGAAGCAGCACACAGCGGCCGGCAGCAGGTGTGACAGCTCCTCCCGGAGCTCACTGCCCTCCACCAGGCGTGTCAGGCCAGGGAGATGCTCCTGGGAAACTTCTTATGCAATCGTGTGAAAAGACAAGAGCCACGCTGCAGAAATGCATATTTGTGGAAAATAAGGCCAAAGAGAAGCAAGCGTGGAGACAAAGCTTGGAGTGGGCGCTGACAGAGAAAGGCACACGGATGGAGCAGTAGCTCCCGCCAGGCACGCGGCTAAGCATTTCACACGCGCTGTCTCCCGCCGTTCACACAGTAACCCTCCAAGAAAAACTGCTGTTACTCTCATCTTACAGAAGAAAGAAAAGCACCAAAATAGTAGCCGTGTTTTCCTCTGGAAAGAAATCTCTGAACAATACAGCTGGAAGCAGGTGATGCTGACAGAGGTAAATATTCAGCCGCAGGGAGAAGCGGGTTCCAGAAAGGACACGTCCCTCCAAGGTTTCGGGATGTGAAAACTGTCCCGTCACCTACCTCACGTTGGGAAGTACTCACTTCTCCTAGAGAATGTTCTGAGCCCTCAGATGCTGCCCCTGGTGAATATAGCTCATTATGGAGTCTCGTCCCTGAAAAGTGGACTCAGAAGAATAGATGTTGCCAGCTTCCAAAACACCCATTGAAGTCCCTCTATCTTCACGGGAAACATCTATTTTGGTTTTGCTGCTATTGTCGTGTTGGTATTTACGAAACTCAGTACGTGAGCCAGGCCCTTTTTGAAGCCAACCAAGAAGGATGGAGGAAAATTACTGAAGGAGTCGCTGCCTCTTGGGTTCACAAGCAGGGCGGTCGTGGGCCCCGTGGGTTTCCAGGATTGGCACTGACAGGGAGGGAGTGAGGTGGGTGTAGGTGGGGGGCTGAGGCACAGGGAAGGGACAGCAACATGGCCAAGGGGAAGTTTTGGGGTCAGCTCAGCAACACGATGGCTCGGGCAGGTCCCTTCACCTCCCTGGGCACCGTCTCCTGCGGTGGTCATGTGCCCACCTTGTGCAAGGGGGTGTGACAATGACAAGATGCTGGCAGAGCTCTTAGCAAAGGGCCCAACTTCATTTGTTAGGCATGAAAAGGAGGTCAGGACACCAGCCATGGGAGCTGAAGGCAGAGCGCCTACGTGTCCAGCGACGGAGAGGGGTAGTTCGCCAGAGGAGCGCTGGGGGACCCGCTGAGGCTGGGACCCTTGTTCTCTCCACTGGGCTCCAGCCGAGCCTGCCCGAGCGGCTTGTCCCTGACCTCCAGGGCCCCCAGGACCAGCCACAGGAAAAGCTGAGGTGAGGCGCTTCCTTCCCGGGGATGCCTGCTCTGAGGGACCCAGTGTGTCTGAAGCACCATGCCTTCATCAGAGGGTAAACTGAGGAAGAGGAAATCAGTAGTTTCAGAGCTCAGAGCAGGCGTCATGAAGGAGAGGAAATGACAGAACGACCGGCAGGAGGTACCCATGCTGCACCAGGAGCTTCACACAAAGGCAGCTGGGGAGGGGTCCCCGCACACGACTGGGCACGGGGACAGGGCAGGTGACCTTGAAACTCCTTCTGAAGGGCAGATTTCGGGTAGCAAGAGGAGGGAGGAGGAGGGCTCGGCCTTACACGGTCAGAAGCAGACCTGCCCACCTAAGGAGTCTCGGCGCGCCCACCGGTCCTCAGCCTGTCCACCCCCCGCCACACACAGGTCACCACCCTCAGTCCCTTACACCTGAGTGTAAATGGGGCTCAGATCGAATGGGGCCTTCACAGGGGTCCTGAGAATAAGCACGGGGAGGTGGGTAGGGGACTCGCGGGGGCTCCTCCGTGGCCCATCCACCACCCCCACGCCCACGAGTGGGGAAACAGGAAACAGTAAGCTGGAGACAAGCTGGAATTGCCCGAGTATATGAAGTCATCCAAGCAAATCCAAAATGTAGGTCAAGTTCAGTCTCATCTGCAGCTACAGAAAGTTCCTCTGTTCCCAACAGGAGAGGAGTGGCAAGGAGAGGCCCTGCAGCCCCCCACACCTCACAGTCCCCTGCGCCCTACCCCGTCCGGCAGGGAAAGAGCACCAGACACACGTCCCAACGGGAGATGCTGCCCTGGGCAGCGGCCCAGGCAGTGACGGGCTCCCGAGTGAGCGTCTCAGTGACCCCTGGGACAGTCACGCTCCCTTCTAGGTCCTCGTTTGGCCGGCCCATTCACCCCGTCCATGCCTCTAACAGAGGTGACCCACCCCCCATATTACTAACGAGGGCATGGACGTTCCAGAGGTGTTGGCACGCTCGCCCGAGGTCACCAGCCGGTGGGCAGTGCAACAAGGACCTGGCACCGGCCTGTGGGACTTGGGGCCCACCTTGTGGCTGCCCACCCTACTCCCCAGGGCCGCTGGGCGCAGAGTGAGGTGAGGGCCAGCTGCCAGCCAGCTCTACAGAGTCAGAGGGAGCCGGGGGACGTTCTGCCTGATGCGCACGTCTCCGCTCTAACCACGACCCATGATTTCCCAGCCTCTGTTTGGACACACACGACGGGGAACTCACTACCTCAAAAGAACAGAGAGAATGTGGGGCAGTGGCTCATTAGAAAAGCCTCCTGGTGTGAACCATACACAGCTTCCGGTGGTTTCTCCCTCCCGCTCCCAGCTCCATCCTGTGGGGGACTCAGGACTAATCAACCCGAGTGGCACTGTCCCATTCAGGTGGCAAGTGCTCACACACACACACACACACACACACACACACACACGGCCATAGACAGACACACGGGCACACACAGGCACACATACACTGACACACGTATGCATACACACAACACATACAGACACATGTACATATTTACACACATGCTTCCACACAGGCACACATATTATGCATGCACACACAGGAACAGTCATACCTGCACAGAGGCATGCACAGACACTCGCACACACAAATTCCTAGCTGCCCTTTTTCCGGTTCTCCCAGCGTCCCTTCTGTTGGCACAGCTGTGAAACCCCACCATCCTGGCCACCTCCATCAGGCACATACCCTCTCTCTTGAGTCTCCAAGTGGAGTGTCCAGAGCGGGGCCGCAAACGCAGCTTGGCATAAGGCCAACGTGACCGCCACCACTAGCATGGGGACCAGACATTGTCAGTTGGGGAAATTCTTCCCCAAAGAACCCATGGAGCCAAGCCAGCCAGGCAGCCCAGACACGGGGCTTCCCAGGAGCCAGAACATGGCGCTCTTCCTAGCGAGGTCATGGTGTCCTGATGACATCCGGAGAAGCAGGTGTCACAAGGGCCCCTGCCAGGATGTCTGCGGCATGGAACAGCACTTCCAGGAAGTCCCAGAGCTGCTGGGCAGTGGCTGTGCCTTGAGAGGGAAGAAGTCCCCAAACCCTGCACTCTGCTGGACCAGGAGTCAGGAGGCCCCTACCCCCCGACCCCACAAAGCCTGGCTGCAAGCTCGGGTCGGTTCTGTGCAGGGGTCCCTGACCAGCTGCTGCTCCTTTCGAGCTGAGCTGGGCTTGGTTGCAGATCCACTGCCTTCACCTCTCGAGAGATGGTCCATGTGATTCTCCGGGCTACAGACAAGCTCCCTGGCGTTAGCAGCTCTGTCTGGCAGCGTCTGTGACATGCGGACATGCAGCTCTGACTTACACTCATCTCCATCTTATCCGAGCTCCAAGCTCCAGAGCGAATGCACAACACGGGCAGGGCAGGAACGGTGGGTCCCGCTGTCCAGATGGGGACACTGAGACCCAAAGGGGCCAGGGCTCACCAAGGGGAGGGGTGTTTGGGGCAGAGCCAGGCCTAGGTCTGGGCCACCTCCACGTGTCCCCCACACCACCATCTACCATGGCAGGCAGTGACCTCACCGAGGGGGCTGAGCCAGCTCCTCTGAGCAGAAAACGACCTTTGCTGTATCATTCAACACTGTAACCAAGAATCGTGAGACAGTGTCACACAGCAAAGGTCCTCAGCTCCAAAGCTGGCCCTTAGGTGGAGAGGGGACAGAGGTCGGTGGTCCCAGGAGCACAGGGCTGATTTCCATGGGAGGAAGAGGAAGGAGAGAAGCGGCCGTCCACAGATACCATGTACCCCCTGGGCATGAGGCTGACGCTGAGCCAGCCCTCAGGGGACAGCTTCCTGGTATGAGGACAACAGCCAACACCCGAGCCCAGAGACGCCACGTCATGTGCTGTGTGGGACATGGGACAAGTTCTTCCACGAAGGGGGCTTTTCCACACCTGCCAGCCCTTGGTACCCTCTCATCACCACTGCCGCCCGATCAGACCTGGCTGCACCCTCTCTGTCAGGACCACCTGCCCCATGTCAGACCCGGCCCACAGGCCTCTGCTGTCACCAGGTGTGACCTCCCGGCAGGATCAAGACAGCTGCCCACTCACTGCCTCTCACCAGTGAATCTTCTCTGAGGACCGCTCTCACCTCTCTGAGGTCCTGTCATGGGCTGAGTTGTGCCCCTAAAATTCCCTGGGTGAAGCGCTGACCCCCAGTCCCTCAAAGTATGACTGTTTTTGGAGGTGGGGTCTTTAAAAATGTGATTAAGTAAAATGAAGTCATGTGAGTGGCCCTACTTCCTTATGAAAAACAGATCAGGACACAGACACACACTCAGGGACGACCACGTGAGGACACAGGGAGAAGACAGCCGTCTGCTCGCCGAGGACAAGCCCCAGAAAAAAACCAGCCTGCCGACACCTGGGCCTCGGCCTTCCAGCCTCCAGGACGCGAGAGCCGTTCTGTAGTTAAGGCCCAGGGTCTGTGGGCTGTCGTGCGGCAGGCTGACTGACACAGGCTCCTTCTCATCCCAGCTCCCAGCTGGAGGCGTTCGGGGCTCAGTGCCTTCGCTCGTCCCCATCTTTACTCTCTCCCTAGGGCACCCAGTCTGGTGGCTCTGACCACTGTACACGCAGGGCTCGCTCACAGACATGGCCCCACCTCACAGGTCTGGACGGGGCTGGCCGGCCTGGGCCTCACCACCCTCGTGGCCAGCTCACAGAACGCACCGCGGCCCCTGAACGCCCCGGCCCACTTCATACTTGTCCACCCATCAGGGTGCCCGGACGGCACCACCATTTACCAGGCAGTGCAGCCAGAAATAAAGGCCACCTGATCCCAGCCTTTCCTCCTGCTCCCCAAAACACGCTCCGTGGCTCCTGTCCATGCCTCCCTCCTACACAGGGTTTCTCGGCAACACACGTGGACATTTGGGCCGGATCACTCTTTGTTGGGGGCCGTCCTGCGCACTGCAGGGTGTTTACGGCATCTCTGGCCGCCACCCACTGGATGCTAACAGCAACGCCCTCCCACGCTGGGGCAACCAAATGGCCTCCTGACATTGCCACACGAACCCTGTGGTGCCACGGCTGAGACCCACTGCGCTGACCTGCACCCACTGTCTCCACCTCCACCTCTCCCGGCCGCCATCTTGCCTGGTCCACGCCCGTCACCCACTTCACTGCTCCCACCATCCGTCCTCCACCCACAGTGACGTTACGACTGTATGCTCCTTCCCTCTCAGCGTCCCTCCCCGGACATGTCCCCAGGTTTCACCTTGTGAGACTCACGAGTCATCTCCTCCTTAGTTTGATTCTTTGTGTCTCTCTGGAGTTGACATGAGAATAGGAACTGTGTCCATCTTCTTCACCAGGGTCTCCCCAGTGATCAGAACAGCTCCCGGGGCGGAGCAGGCACCCCATAAATATTTGTGGAGGGAATGAATGAATGGGAAGGAGAGAGTGAATGAGGGCTTCAGTCACTTGACCTCTGGAAGCCTGATCCCTTCGTCTGTCAGAGACGAGACGGCACCTGCTGTGCGGGTTTCTGGGAGGCAATAGCTCTGGGACGGTCACGCTGGAGGGGGCCTGGCCATCCTGGTCTGTGAGGGGTTAGGCTCACCCCCACCACCGCCAACGGAGGACATGGCAGCCCCGCGGTGCTAGAGCCCATGCCGCCCAGGCTGGGAGGACGTAAGGGGTGGGGGTGCCAGCACAGGAAACACACCTGGTGGTCCAGCTCTAGGGGCCAGAGGTCCACCTGGAGACAGAGAAGCAGCTCCATGGAGAAGAACCCTGCAACCTGAATGGTGGACCGCCTCCCCACGATTGCCGCACGCTTTTCTCCTCTGGCGATGCTCATTCCTGACACGATTTGGCAACTGTCTCTCCTTTTCTCTGAGTCCCTGGGCACACAAACCACGTGTGGGAGGCCTCACTCGGGGGAGGAGGGGCCACTGCAGTTAGCAGTTGGGACTCCGGTCCTTCCTTCACCACCTCCAGGAAGCCCCTTGGCCCCTCCGTGGGTGTCCTCCAGCCCCCATCCCCGACCACACCACCTCCCAGACGCCCTCCATGACTGCCCCCCTGCCTTCCTCTCTTACGAGCCCCATGGGGTTTCCTCTGAAGCTCAGAGTCTGCCTCCACCAGTGCCCACCTGTGACGTCCTGTGACCCCTGGCAGGCACTCCCCACGCCCCCACCATTAGGCGGGTCTTTACATCCTGGCAGCATCTCAGGGGGTTCTCAGGTTCATGCAGAAGCTTTCTCCCCGCAAAATGGGACAGCAACACCCAGCCCACCAACCTCCAGGGCTGTGGTGGGGGAAGGACAGCGCAGACAAAACTAAATGACAGCCTGATGTGGGCACTGATTAAGCTTGGTCGTTATTTAACATTAATTACACTTTCGTACTAATGTTAACTGTGCTCCTTAATTTTTATTTTTTTTCCAATTATTCAACAACCATTAACAACTACAGTGATGGGCGCTGGGAATCTAGGAATGGGGAGACAATGTCCCCACCTTCCCCAATCCAGCACACAGCTCCAGACTCGGCTCAAACATGCGCTCAAGCGTCATTTATGGAATGCGTGAATGAGCCAGGAGCTCGCAGTCCACTTGGGGAAACAAGCCATTTCAGCTCACAAACGGCCCAGAGGCAGGTCAGTCAACGTGCTGGGAAGGATTCACTCTGCCTGGCTGAGCCTGGAGGGCTGCTTGGAGGAAGTGATGGGTGTCGAATGGCCAGAAGTTTATTGGGGGCAGCAGAAGGAATGCCATGGCTTGATCTGTGGGGTCCCTTTGGGAAGACCCGCCTGCACTCAGGAGGGCTGCCAAGGAAGGCGGGCAGTGGGGAACTCCCAGAACCCGGGTCCTCTGGGGCCGTTAGAAAACCCCCTTAACAGTCAATGAACAATTTGTCTGGGGCCACAGGGCTGGGTCCTGACATTCAGGAGCACAGTCAGTCCCCACAGTGGCCTGATGATAGAGGGGCACCCCGACTCCCCGTGCCTTAGTTTCCTCATCTGTAAATCGGGGTGAGGTGATTCAGCACATGCAGTAAGAAGTGAGCCGGGGATCAGGCCCAGGCTTCCGGTCCCCAAAGCCCCGGTACACACCACAACACCGTCTTGCCTTACTGGTGTGCAGGGTGAAGAGATGCACCTGGCAGGGGACCCCTGGAGGGAGGTTTGGGGGAGCGACGTGGACGCCGTGCACACCTGGGGCCCACACGCAGTGGGAATCTGTAGGAGGGCGTGCTGGGCGCTGTCCCTGAGCCACCCCCAGGGTCATGGGCGCTGGAGGGTCTGGTGTCCACCCTGCTCTGGGCAAAATCCCACCAAAGGCGCCTCCAACCTTGCGCGCCTGGGCCTCAGCGGTCTGTCCTTCGCCCACTCCTGGGTGGGCTCTGCCGACCGCACTCTCCATGCCACGAGCTTATAAAACAGGTATTGGAGGTGTAACAAACTGCTTGTGCAGCTGTTAATCGGGCAACCCTTTGGCAAAGGAAAACAATTTAATCGTCCTAATCAGGTGAATTCACGCCGGGCACACTGTTCTGATTTATTGGTAATTGTCTCCAAAACCTCTTTTGGGCAGAAGGGTGTCGTGTGTTTTTCTTTTCTCTGCCGATCACCCTTCCCTCCTGCTGGCTTGCTCCATGAGGGACCCTTCCAGGCCCTGGGATGAGAACACCTCCCTGGCCTCCAGGTAGGGAGGCAAGGAAGTCGATGACAGAAGTGCCAGGAACATGCCACTGAGACCCTGGGCATGCTGAGATGTCCCCGAGGCCTCACCAGAGTGCAGGACCAGTGCCTACTGTGAGACTGGCAGTGAGCAGGGAAGTGGGAGAGCCACACCGCAGCCAGGCGGGCTCTCAGACCACACACTCGTGGTCATTTTGAGTACCGCCCACGCTCACCAGGGATCAGCCAGGACCCCACACCATGCCCTCCCCAGTCTCCCCACACCTGACCGTGTGGGGCTTGCCAGGCCCGGCTCTGGCCACCTCTCCTGCCCCGTCCAGCACTTCCCAGCTCCACCCGCCCACTTTCCAACCTCGACGCCCATTCCTGTATCCTCTGGCCTCAGCGTAAACGGCTGTCCCTCTGAACACGCTCCTGCCACCCTGGAAAGGCCACGTCCCAGAGAAATACTCCCACAGGCACAGCCCCTTATCCACAGCCACTTAAAGCTGTAACCTCTTCCTCAGCTGGGCAGCCCCCATGGCTCTGGTGTCTGTGCTGGTCAGTGTCCCCAGCATACATCGGTGGATGGACGGAAGGACGGACGGACAAACGGATGGACGGACGATG
Source organism: Rhinolophus hipposideros (assembly GCF_964194185.1). NCBI lineage: Eukaryota > Metazoa > Chordata > Mammalia > Chiroptera > Rhinolophidae > Rhinolophus > Rhinolophus hipposideros. The sequence goes on from NC_138054.1 coordinate 93,025,983, forward strand.
GCAGGCCCCCGTGTTCTGCCCTCTGCTGGGACTCCCCCCACACTGACTGCCCTGGTCCTGGGGGGTCCCCTTCTCTGAACAGTGGTGATCTTCACCACATAATTCAGTTCAGCACGGACCCGTGGCCGGACTGGGCACATCCCACCCGTGAATGTTCTCTTCTCTTAAAGAAGCCACGGCCATCGGAGGCAGAAGCTCCCCCTACCCCCCCACCAACCGCTTTGTCCATTCTCTGCCTCACTTGGTACCATCTACCCTTTGTCCCCACCGTGATGAATGCAGAAAAGATAAGGCAATGCAGACCCACAAGGAAACTGTGACCTGGGGAAGGTGGTCCAGCCTGGGAGCCCCAGGGGCTCGGGCCTCGCCAGAGGCTCCCCAGCAGGCTGCCCTCTCCCTGGGCACACTGGACGGCGTCCTGCAGCTGGTTCAACTCGCTGATACCGACGGAAAGTGTGCTGGCGTTTCCATACTTTTCCGAGCTGGGCTTAAGGGAACCTACCTCTGAACGTGAGCTGAGATAATTATGGGAGATTGCAAAAACGACCCACGGCTCCCCTAAAAAATCCCCCAGGGTCCCACTATACGGTGAGTGCCCAACAGTGGATTTCATGAGGTTTTTAAGTTCTCAATCCCACATTCACACTCTGGTCATGGTTTTAAAATTAAATACCTTTCTATGTTTGGTGAATGGGTTCTGTAAAGACAGAGACAGACAGACAGACACTCAGCAGTCTTTCAGGAGGAAGACGCCACGCGGAGGGGCCTGGAGGGGGAGCCAAGACTCCTGGCCCCTGTCACGGCCCATTGCTCTGTGGGGGTTTGGCTCACAGCAGCCAGGCAGCTGCCCTGGTCAGCTCCGGGGTGGGGGGCGGGCAGGAAGGGAGCTGCTGAGTCTGTCCGTCCTGACCCCTCTGCAGTACCAGACACTACCCTTTGCGTGGAGGCTGGTGCTGAAAGGGCTGCTCGGAGTCAGCAGGTCACGCTGAGGGACCAGCGGGACTGGTGGCTTCTGGAAGGCCAAGGGGACAAACAGGCCAAGGGGTTCCTCATGCCCCAGAGCCAAAGTCTGGGGCCAGGCTGGCGTCCTGACCACAGCCAAGAGAAGCAGGGCAGGGAAAACATTCTGGAATGCCGGTCCGTCCACAGGAGCGTCTAAAGGCAGTGAGACAACCAATTCCTACTGGTGCCACGTGACACAAAGACTCGGTGGGGCCTGGCACTGGCTCACCTGCTCCCTTGAAGGCAGGGAGGGGCCCCGGGGACTGGTGTCATCATTTCATTTACTGACTGAAGCCAAATAACTGTGTGGGGTACTCTTTTGGAAGCGGAGGTTTCTGGGGGCCCAGAATAATGAAGGGACTTATCCAGACTCTCAGGGGAGAAAGAAAACGTGAACCCAGCCCCCGGAGGTCCACTTGGGGGAAGGTGACGGGGTGTCAAGGTGGGGAGTCTGGACCCTGAAGCCCAACAGTCCTGGGGCGAGGTCCTGCTCGACCACTCGCTCCCAGGCCGTCCCTGCGTCTGCACCTGTGAGCCTCGGTTTCTCCATCTGGAGAGTGTGAATGACCAAAGCTGCCTGGGGGGGTTTTCAGAAAGAGGAGGAATGGTGGACACAAACTCCTGGCACATAGTAGGCACTCAACATGGCAGAGTTGTGGTGAGTTGAATGGCAGCCCCAGAGATATGTCCATGTCCCAACCCCACGAACGCAAGAATGTGGCCTTATTTGGAAAAAGGGTCTTTGCACATGTTAAGTTAAAGGTCTCTATATGAGATCACCCTGGATTACCTGGGTGGGTCCTAAATACAATCAGTGTCCCTATAAGAGAAAGGAGAAGAGAGGTTTGGGACAGACAGAACAAGGCCCATGACGCCAGAGGCTGGAGCGACGCAGCCACAGCCCAGGGACGCTGAGAGCCCCGAGGAGCTGGAGGCGGCACGAAGGGTCCGCCCCTAGAGCCCCCGGAGGGAGCGCGGCCCTGCCCACACCTGGATTTCAGGCTTACGGGCTCCAGAACTGGGAATAGAGTCCTGCTGTTCCAGGCACCCACCTCCAACCCGGGTCTGTGGCCCTGTGTTCTGGCCACTCCAGGCACCTACCAACTGTGACTGGGGGATAAGGGTCGCTGAGTGGAGGAGACCCCACTGGCTTTAAGGAAGGAGTACAGATGAAGCTCAGGCATTTCTTCAGTTCCGCAGTTATTGCCCCCAGCGACTCGTGCCTGGCTCGTGCTTTTGGGGGAAGCCCGGAGAGAAAGGCTCTGCCATCCAGTTTCAGTTTGGGAGCAGTCCCTACCGGAAGGGGTCCTGCACATCCGGTGTGTCCAGGGTCGCCTGGCTGCGTCACCGGACATTTCCTGCCACCCCCAACCTGCAGAGGCTGTGATTACCAAGCAAACAGACCTTCCGCCCTGTGGCCTCAGGCTGATCACAGGCCTCCAACAGCACCTGCCACCACAGGTAGTGTGCACCTGGGGACAGAAGCGAGGTCCCAGAGCACCCGGAGATGGCACCCACGAGTGGTCTCCATCCAGCCTGCCTGACCTGCCGGGGGAGGGGGCCACCGCCCAAAGTGGGGTCTTATTCCTGGTGCCGGCAAGGGGCCCCTGCCAGCAGCCACTTGAAGACAGAGATTCTGCGGTTGGTGACCTGTCAGTGTTATTAGTTAGGGCTGTGGCTGCCACCAGGCTGCCACAAATGGGGAAAAACACATTGTTCGCAGCTTGCAGACCATCTGCAAATAGAGCGTCACAGCCCGGCATTCAAACACCCCCTAAGTGAGTGTCCTCGTGCAAGGTAGGGACCCGGGAGCTTGGTTCTCTCCTTTCTGCTTGAACACGTGTTCCATCCAGGGAGGCCTCGCCCATCTGTGGAGACGCCACACGGGCAGCATTTGACATGCAAAGTCCGCTGACTTTTCACACGGAATCGCACAAACGAAGCCGCTCTACCCATTTTATGAGTGACCGAAGTAATGTATTGATGGTGCAGAAAGAAGCCAGGTCATGTCCTTGTTTGCGTGACTGTGGGCCGCACGCACGTCACAGCTCCTGGTTCTGGACACACTGACGCTAACATGCGCGGTCGGTGCCCAGGCAGGCTGGCTGTCACACACACACACACACACACGGCTCCCGGACGGTTTGGCTTCCATGAGGGGAAACTCTGACAGCAAGGGCTTGGCTTTGCCATGGGTCTTTTTTCCTCCTGCCATAATGACTTACGATGACAAAAGGCACATGACAATCACTTGGGACCTGACTCCAGCCCCTGAGGCTGCCAGAGGGCCCTGCAGTCCAGAGGAAGAACTTGGCTGGCTCTCCGGGGAGCCGGAGCTGGAGGCGAGGGAAGGGGAGCCCAGCACATCGGCTGGTCCTGTCTCTTCTTCCATCACTGCACCTGCTGGGCTTTTACTAGCGGCCCTTGGACAAGGCGACGTCCCCACACATTCCCATCTGTAAAATGGAGAGAGGCCCACTGTCTCTGATGGTTAACACACAGCTCTGTTCGGCGAAAGCAGGTGGTGAGCCGAAGGGGCTTCCAAAAATCTTCTCATCCTAGGGTGCTACCCAGGAAAGGCAATGGACTTGGAATGTCTCACAAGCAAGAGTGAAAGGGCTCCTTGGGGGTCCAGAACAGCTGAGAAGTTGCTGATGGTTCTCCCCTCCCCTCCCCTCCACTCCCCTCCCCAGCTGCTCACCACCTCCGTCCCCACCACACAGCCAGGCAGGCCCCTCAGCCCCCCTGGTCTTGCTCCCTGAACCCTGCCTCCTAAAGCTCATTAAGTGGATGGCTGAGAAAGCAGGCTCCCGTAAGGGTGGCTGCTTGCTTCTCGCCCCAGGCATCTCAGGCTACTCCTCTGACCTCTTAAACCTGCAAGATGTGCTGAGCCCAGAGCAAGTGGAAAGGAGAACGGTTTCCAGAGGAAAATTATCCGCTCATTAACAGCTGCCCCCACACAGCTGGGGACACATTTAGGCCCCACACACGCAGAAAGCAGCGACATTTTCTGAACCTTGGAGCTTACAGAACAACAGGAAACAAAATCCACTGGGGTGAACCTGGCCACACCCAGCCCTCGCACACCCCAGGGTTCTCCCGGGACCTTCCACCCTGCCCCCTCCCTCCAGCTCCTTCCTCTTGCCCCTGAACCCTGCCCCATACCCCAGCCCCATTGCATCCAGCTGTCCTGACCCTTCTCACACTGCCTCCCGGGCCCCTTTCCCACTCCGGAGCTGGCAGCGACGTCGAATGGCTGCAGAATGAATGAGAGAAAGGGCCAGGTGAATCTCAGGGAGATTCCCCACGCTCTGAGGACAGAATCTGTGCGAGCGTCCCCAGGAGGACCCAAGGTGCCCAGCAGAGAAAGCAACATGCCCTACAAGGCACTGAAAGGGCACATTCTACATCTCTTCACTCTCCGAAGTCTGTGAAGTGACATTTACCTTTGCACACATCTAGGTCACAGAGATCCATTTGAAACAACGCACTGCCTCAGAGCTTCTGGGGGGTGGGCCAGAGGCACCAGCATCACCTGGGAACTGGCGACAAACGCAAGTTCTCAGGCCCCACCCCAGAGGCACTGACTCAAAGACGCCTGTGCACCTCCATTTTCACCAGCCCTCCAAAGGCAGTGATGCTGAGCTCTGCGGCCGAGTGGGAATGTCGGCTGACCTTCCCCGAGCTCTGGGCAGGCAGTGTGCAAGGTGCTTTACTGCATTAATCAGTTTAATCCTCCTGCAGCCACCCAGATGCTGTTATTAGCCCTATTCTTTAGATAATGAGAATGAGGCACAGAGAGGGTGAATAATGTACCCAAGGTCACACAGCAGATAAGAGTCTAGATTTGAATCCTCGCTATCTGACCCTTACCATGAATTCAGAGCTGGGACTGGCAGTTGGTGCAGTCAGAGGCTGCACACCGCCCGCTGGGCTCTGAAGTGCAGACTGCATGCTGGGGGGGGGGGCGGGGGGGGCTACGCTGACATGGGGGGATGGCGCTCAGGAAGATACAGCCTTACTCCTTATGAAAAATTGTCATCGTCACCATCATCAGCAGCACACCCATGCCCGGAACCCCATGCGGCTCAGCTCGGTTCTAAGTGCCGTGGTGGTGGGAGTATAGGAAACACACACAACAGTCCTGGGTTTGAGATCACAGAAGCAGGCAGACTCCATGCTGGTGCCATGGAACCACCCGGGAGAGAGAGCTCGGAGGGTCCCGGGGAAACCCTGGGTTGGTGGAGAGGTGAGCTGGCCACGAAGGGCTGATAGGCTGTGTAGGGTGGAGAGTGGAGAAAAGGCGGTCCGGGTGGAGGGGGCCCCGCTTGGGTTGGAGGGAGGGAACCATGGGGAGGAAGGTGGAAGCTAGACAGGAGGTCAGATGGGACTGGGGGTGGATGGGCCAACCCTGAACAGGGAGTTGCTCCCCCAGTACCAATCGTGGGCCACCACCTGTGGAGGAAAGCTGCCCTGGGACCCCGGCCCTGCACCCTGCATGGAATCTAGGCCGCTCACTGCTTGCACATTTAGTGTCTCCTAAGTCGAGAGAGCGGAAGGTGTCACCAAGCCTCGGAATCTCAGCGCCCATGGATGACACGCGGTGTCCTCAGCGGCTCTCAGTCATCCTTGACTGATCCCAGACCTGGCACCTCCTGGCTGTGTGGCCCTGTGAACCTACCGTCTCTGCGCCTCAGTTTTCTCATCTGTAAAATGGGAGCCGTGTCCAACACTCCAAGCCGTGTCCAACACTCGAAGGCCGAGGGGAGCTATCACCCACCTGCTGTCAACCTCTTTATTTTACAGCTGGGGGGGCCGAGGCAGAGAACCTGACTCACCTGCCAAGGTCACAGAGCTGACCGACGGTCACTACTAGGGGCTGCCAGAGCCCAAGCACACAGCCTGCCTGCACACGGCCTGCCTCTTCTCTGTGGGCGTCAGAGCCGGAGGTGCAAATTCAGGACCCACTGGCTTCCTCTGGGGCCACGATGGGGGCAGGGCTGTGTGGGAATAAGAGGAAGAACTCTTCTGTCCCAGGAGCGGCCTCTGTCTAAGCATGTCCCCTGTGCCCCAGCTGGGCACGTCTGGTGAGGGGGGCAGACATGACCAGAACGCAGCCCCACATCCACCGGAATAGGCCAGACTCCCAGACCCGGGACAGAGGCACAGCCCTGAGCCCTGGCCCCTCGTGCGTCTTCTGGAGGCCTGTCCTCGGGCAGGGTGTGGCGGGCACTGGGCCTCCATTCCTTGCCCTGTGGCTGGCAGACGGGGACTCTGACAGTGTGGCCCAGTTGACACCCCTCTCCACTGCAGTCTGTGGCAATTTTGCACACTGTCCGTGCTGCTGAAAACATGGGCTTCCAAAGGGCTTTACCAAACAGTGCGGGCATTTAGCGAGCTGTGGGTTAACAGTGGGGCATTTCATCAAACTGTCTGAAATAACACTTGATGTTTGTCCAGTCTAGACAAAGGGATTTTGTATGAGTTTGGCTGTTTAATCTAAAAACTGCACCTGTCTCTTTGATTTATTTAACTCTTCCCCTCAGGACTTAAGCCAATAACGGGTACGAGAAAACACACCATTTCAAACAACTTGCTCAGAAACTTTATCTTTGCAATATTTCCAAATCCACCCAAATTCTAACGTCAAAGACCCATTACTGAGCTCATATATCGCATAGGTTATAAGACACTAAACTATAATCCTGCAGGGAAATGGCCCATTTCTCCTCCCCTTCAGCCCGAAGCCCATATAAAAACACCTCTGGAAGGGCGTGCTGGAAGCCAAACCCCTACGTAGCAATACCACAATGAGCTTCACATCACTACTGTGACGGAAATCACTTTTACATGTCTATATATACAAACGCCAGTGCCCCTGCAAATACAACTCGCCATTCTCTTTCCGCAGCAGCTGTCTCTGCCCGGCATTTGTACGAGGCTCGAGGGTGGCTTTGCAAGGGAGAGAGACAGACAGCAGTGGCCTGGATGGTGGCCAGCGATGGGACCAGCAGGACGGTGTGCTGTGCAGTCCTGTGATGGTCATTTATTCCCAAGCATCCACGGAAACGAGCTGCCATGGGACGGAGAAAGGCAAAGCCCGCTACCCCTGACCCAGCTCCTTCCCAGACTCTGACTCCCACAGGAGGGTGTAGTGAGGTGACGAATGTCCCCCCAAATTCATGTCCACCAGGACCTCAGAATGTGACTTTATTTGGAAATAGGGTATTTGAAGATATAAGTAAGATGAGGTCATTACTGGATTATGATGGACCCTGAATCTAATGACTGGTGTGATGTGTAATTTTATGTATCGACATGACTGGGCCACGGGGCATCCAGACATCTGGTGAAACGTGACCCTGGCGTGTCCGTGAGCATGTTTCTGCATAAGATTAATGTGTCAATGGCTACAGCAGATTGCCCTCCCCACAGTGGGTGGGTCTCGTCCAATCAGTTGGCGATCTGAACAGAACAGAAAGGCTGTAAGAGGGACGTGTGCCTGCCTGGCTGCGTTGAGCCGGGACACGGGAATTTTCTGGTCTTTGGAACCGAACGGACCTGATACATCAGCTCTTCTTTGGGGCTCAAACCTGCTGGCTTTTGAACCGGACGGAACATACACCGCGTGCTGCCTTCAGACGCGGGCTTGCGGCCTCCATACTCACGTGACCCCACGCCTTCTACTACATCTCCTTTTACTTATGTGCTCATATGTGCACATAACTGCCCCACAGACGCCTACGAGGGCTGACAAGTAAGTTCAAGAACTTGTTGCAATGATGTTGCTAACTTTTTTTGATATCAGAGGGATTATTCATTATGAGTTTGTACCAACTGGACAAACAGTTAACCAAGTTTACTATTTGGAAGTGCTGAAAAGGCTGCGTGAAAAAGTTAGACGACCTGAGCTTTTCACCAACAATTCATGGCTCTTGCATCACGACAATGCACCAGCTCACACGGCACTGTCTGTGAGGGAGTTTTTAGCCAGTAAACAAATAACTGTATTGGAACACCCTCCCTCCTCACCTGATCTGGCCCCCAATGACTTCTTTCTTTACCCAAAGATAAAAGAAATATTGAAAGGAAGACATTTTGATGACATTCAGGACATCAAGGGTAATACAATGACAGCTCTGCTGGCCATTCCAGAAAAAGAGTTCCACAATTGCTCTGAAGGGTGGACTAGGGGCTGGAGTTGGTGCAGTTTCCCACGGGGAGGACTTCAAAGGTGACCACAGTGAAATTCAGCAGTGAGGTGTGTGGCACTTTTTCTAGGATGAGTTCGTGAACTTAACTGTCCGACCGTGTGTGTGTGTGCATGTGTGTGTGCGTGTGTGTGTGTGTGTCTGTGTGTGTTAGTGTAAGCCACTCACTGCCTGCACATTTAACGTCTCCAAAGTTGGGAAAGTAGGATGTGTCGCCAAGTCATGGCGTCTCAGGGCTGACAAATATGGTGTCACCAGTGGTTCTCAGCCAGATTCCCTAGACTGATCCCAGCCCTGGCGCCTCCTGACTGTGTGTGCACACACACACACACACACACACACTCTGTCTCTTTATATACATATATATTGGTTCTGCTTCTCTGGAGAACCCTGACTAATAAACTGGTGTCTTCACAGGAAGAGGAGAGGGCACGCAGACACACACAGACAGAAAGTGGCCACGCTAAGACAGAAGCCAAGATTGAAGTGACACCGCCCCAAGCCAAGGAACGCCGAGGATTGCCAACAGCAACCAGAAGCTGGCGAAGCCAAGGAAGGTCTCCTCCCTAGAGCCTTCAGAGTGAGCGCGCCCCACCGGCCCAGGAGCCGACAGCCAGCAGGAACCGAGCCCTCGCTCAGGCAGCCTCCAAAGAACCGTGTGCTGTTACAACCGCGAGCTTGGCGTGGATCCTTCCCGAGTCCAGCCTCAGATGAGACCGCAGCCTGCTGCCATCCTGACTGCAGCCATCACCATACCCAGCTGAGCCAGGCCTGGGCTCCTGACCCATAACGAACGGGTGTTGTTTTAAGCCACTGAGTGTGTGGTAATTTGTCACACAGCAACAGCTAACTAATACAAACACTGCTCATGTTTCAAAACAGGCCGGCAGCCACTTCAGTGTGCCGTCCTGGGCCAGAATCACTGACGTTCTAAGTGGCATAAATACATGTTGGCCCTCAACTGGACCCATGAGAATCCTACAGGTATCGGGCCCCTGGCACTGGAGAGAGGGACATCTTGTTGCACTTGCGGGCAGGGCTACCCCTACTGTGAGCCAGATGTGTCTCAACCTGCCCCACTGGGGGCTGCTGAACGCCCACCCACAGCGCCCCAGGCTGCGCCAGGCTCACCGCGCCACCTACAGGGAGAATCACTACTCATGTAAATAACAAATTCTGCACTCCACGGACATTTATTTAAATCAGCTTCTACGCTGAACCAACAGTTAGCTCCCGGACCACTAGAGGAGAGCAAGGAAGTATTCCACTTTCATCATTTATGGGGTATATTTAGCTCCTGGCCCATAATGGCCTGAACACACGCGCACAAAAATGCATGTTTATTTTCTGGAATTTCAAGTTATTTTTATTCAGAGCATTCGCTGGTTCCTCCTTTGGAGGCAAGTCTCCCCCACCCTTGTGACTGTCCCCTGACCGATGGTAAGAGTTTCTCTTGAAAACCGTGGCTTCACACCCATTGCAATCAAGCTCTGGTCTCAGATGTTAGTTGGTTTTTTTGTTTTCTTGTTTTTGATTTTAATCCTTCCCTTCCTTCCTTAATTCCCTCTCTGTCCTCTGCTTCGCAGAGAGGGTGGGACCCCCCTGGGAAGAGGTGAGAAAAGCCTCTGGCCAGTCCCCACGGAGCCCCCCCTCTATGTGAGCAGTTCATTTACCACAAATCAAAGCAATTAATCTCAGCAGCGTGCTCGGCGGGCAGCCTCTCTATTAGTGGAAGCAGGGTGATGGGAGTCAGAATCCTCAACCTCCAGGAGCCCCACAAGCCAGAACGTGCACGAGGTCACAGCCTACCCTGTCTGCTATGGTGTCACCTCTGCAACATTCCTGCCACCTGTCACTCAACTCGGGCTTACACGCCTCTTCTGGCAGGGAGCTCGCTCTCACCACGGGTGGCTCTTTTCATACCTGGACACCTCCTACAACGACAATGTCACTGTTGACCTTGAACTAATCCCAGCCACCCTGTGACGCCTGCCCACAGCTTCCAATTCTGTCATGGGATCCACACACACCCCTGTGAGCTCAGCTCCCATGGCTTTGGTCTCCTCCTGACTTTCCCAAGGCATTTCCCCTCCTGGATGGACAAAGAGCTCCTACGTGTCTGCACGGTCAATCCATCCGTCACCCACACATTTATCTATGGGGTCAACACACACTGTCTACACACCAGCAGGGGAAGTGTCAGGCCTGTGCTGGGCTCTGGGACCCCAGGGGAGCCCTGTTCTCCTGGAACCCCTGTCCTAGCAGCAGCAACCAGAAGGTCAACAAGACCGTGTGAGACGGTCCCAAAGGCCTTACAAGCAAAGAGCGGTGTGGCGGAGTCTTGGGGAGGCCCTCTGAAATAGGATGGCCAGGGACGTCCATTGGAACAGAGGCTGTGGGGCTGAAAACCAACGAGCCACGGAAAACGCTAGACACTGGGGCACTCCAGGCAGTTGTTCCTGCTGCTGGAATGTTCTCTCCAGAGCTCCTGGAGAAACTGGCGTGGCCTCGTCATCTCTGCGAGGGAACAGGAAGGGATGTCATGGGTGTTTGTCCGGGTCTCTGCAGCCACCTTTGACCTGCCTCTGGGGTCTTTCCCAAGCTCTCAGCACTTCCTGGCTGTGGGCAAGCCACCCAACATGCTGCATCCACCCCATGAGGAAGCAGGGGCAGGGTTGGGGGCGGAGGGGTTAAGGGAGCGTCAGGCGCAGTCAAGGAAGCCAGGGCGACTTAAGAATACAAATGGTGCGAGCCTGGCCTTCTGCGAGTGGAGAGCACTTGGTCGCCTCACTGCCTTCCACCGAGGGCTCTGGGAGACCCAACCTTCCACCCCTTTCCAGGTGACGACAGCACAGCAGTGATATTTGTGTTATTTTTGTTTAACTCCTGGAGCCAGCACCATTGCATTTATTTTTCTCTCTCTTAGCAAATTCAGTTATACAACACCTCTTCTGGCATCTAGAGGCTAAAATCCTCGTTACCATCATTTTTGCCTGCCGCCCTTGGTGCATTCACCGGTAGAGAAGACCAGCACGAGGGCCATGTCACCCCAAAGCCTGGATGATAGATGAGCAGGGGGACCCAATGACCCTCGGTCTCTATCACTCAGCCCCACCTGCTCCCACCCCCCAATCAAAATCCAAGTGCTTTGGGGGCTGGAGTTCCCAAGGAACCGCCTTTCTCATCTCTTATGTGTACAGTGTTTGAGACCTGGCTTTCCTGTCCCTCACACAGCGTTGGTTTCCTGTCTCTGAGAAGGGGTGGTGTAGAAGTAGACATCGGGGGCTCGTGGGGGCAGGAGCGGAGGTCAGACTCTAATCCGGCCAGCTGGACTGGAACGTCACGGATGATAACACAACCAGACACCTTTCAGAAGCCAGCGGCCTCTTCTGGAGTGCTTTGCCAAAGTTTGGATTTGTCGTAAATAAACTCAATTTTCACTCCCTTCGCACAAATCATCTTTTTTTGGAACTGGTGGAAAAAAAAAAAAAGAAAGAAAGAAAACGAGCAAGAGCCTCGGGATGAGGAAATCGGAGGAGCGTGACTAATACATAGGCTCCAAAAATGAAATGAGGAGGCAAGCACATCGGTGCCCACTGATCTCAGCAGCAATGAGCATGAACTAGAAAAGGATCCTCTCCTGAAATGTGCCGAGTGTCCGAAGGCCACCGAGCAGCAGGAGCAGTGAGTGACCGATGGACCTGGCTGTCCCTGAGCAAGGACGTGCACGGAGCCGGAGCCCACGGGATGGGTTCCTCTCCAGCACACGTGTCTGAGTCCCTGCTGCTTGCAGCAACTTTCCCCGTATGCCCCAGGCTGTCTTGCTGATTAATGGAGAAGCCACTCTCCATCTTCCCCTGCTCCAATGCCCAGAACATCTTTGGGCCACATGAAATGGCTTTGGTTACCCCATTACCAACCGTGGGGTTATACCAGAGCCCCCGGCCCTGGTGTAAGGCACGTTCTGTACTAAAAGATTTTACCTTTTGCCTTTGCCCTCGGCTACTGGGAGTTGTCTCCAGGACCTGGGAATGTCCTGCCTGACAAGAGTGTCTGTTTTCCTGGGGATCTTGGCCACCAAATAGTCTAACAGCATGATGTAGGGCGGGGGGCTCGGGTCATGTGGTATCTGCCTAACTTCACAAGAGGTCAGCCATGAGGGCAGCCAACCAGGTCTGCGTGACTGAGCACCAGTAAAGACTTCGGACACCGCGACTCAGGTGAGCAGCCCTGGTGGGTACCACTCCATATGCACTGTCACCAAGAAAGCAAGGTGTCCTGATTTCAAGGGGAGAGGACAGCTGGAAGACTGTGTTTGGTTCCTTCCTGCACTCTGCCCCCTGCATCTCTTCCCTGGCCAGTTTTAATCTGTATTCTTCCCATGTAATAAACGGTAACCGTGAGTGTAAGGGCTTTTCCGAGTCCTGTGAGTCCTTCTAGCGAATTACTGAACCTGAGAGAGGTCCTGGGACCTCCAAACGCTGCAGCTGGTGTCAGAAGTGGGCGTGGCCCCCGGGACATCTCCCTCCAGCTCCACATAAGCCTGCCCTTGTCACAGGCCCTTTAGGCAGCTCAAGAGGGCTACGTGGCCCGGAGAGGAGGGGACAGGCTGTGATCTGGGTCCTGCCGCTCCCTCCAGTCCTGATTCTCTGACATCTGGGCCTCATGGTGAAGGGGCAGCCTTCTCCTGCCCGCCGGAAGATGCTGGCACCAGCACCCAAGACGTCTCCATAACCACATGAAAACATGATTCACGCCCTGAGCAGAATCTATGTTTGAAAACGCTGAGGAGAAAGCAGAAGTAGGCAACGAGACAGAAATAGGCACATGCAGATGAAACAAGCCCTTTGTCTGCACAGAACTTTCTGCCAGAGACCCCAAAATGTGGAGACGAGGAGGCATAGAAGGGTGTGTCCTGTTTACTGCTCCCTCTTCCCAGTGTGACCAAAGCTGGAGCTCTGAAAGCTTCTCGGGGAACCGGAGCCCTGGGCGGGAGGGCCCTGAGCCCGGCAGCTGACAGCCTCTGCCCACTGCTCCCGGGGGCCTGGCCAGCTGCTCCCCTCCCACTCAGGAAGTCCCACACGTGTCTGAATTCGGACCTTCCTGCCACTCCCATGCTCTGCCTCTGACCTTTGAACTTACAGTAGGGGTGGTAAACTGTTTCTGGAAAGGCCCAGAGAGTAAGTTTTACGTTTTTTGGGGCTGGAGGGGAATCTTTGTCACAACCATTCAACACTGTCCTTGCAGCCACAGACAATTTGCAAATAAGTGGGCGTGACCATTGCCAATAAAACTTTATTTACAAAATAAGGCAGCTGATGGGTTTGGCCCTCAAAGTATAGTTTGCTGACTTTTACCTAGAAAATAGCTCCTGCGGCCTAAGGTTTCACGGAACGCCCCCTGCAGTGTCCTATCCCCGCCCATCACGCTGTGCTGTCACCCGGCCCCTGGGCCATTTGCAATCTCTGGGACCAGTACAGCCAGATTTAGCAATTAAAATGCAGGATACCTGGTTACATGACCATTTCAGAGAAACATGGATTTTTCTTTCTTCTTTTTTTTTTAAGTATAAGTATACCCCCATGCAAAATTTGGACATACTTATACCTAAAAGTATTTGTTGTTTACCAGAAATTAAAACACAGCTGAGCACCCTGTATTTTACCAGGCAGCCCTATCTGGGGGTAATAAGGTCCAACGCATTCCATGGAGAGCCGAGCTCTCTGCTCCTGCCTCAGGGGTCGGAGCCTCTCCTGAATCAGTAATTCTGATAAAGCCTTTGAGAGAGGGGAGGAGAGAGAGAGGAAGGAAGAGAGAGCGAAAAAAAATTGGACCATCAAGGGCATCTTGTTGCCCAATTCATTCGTATCAGATAGTCACAAATGACCACAAACAGCAGTTTGAAATCGCACCCACTTATCAGCCCCACAGATCTGTGGGTCAGAGTGCAGGGTGGCATGGCCTGTCCCCTGCTCAGGGTCACACAAGCTCACATCAAGGTACCACTGGGCTATGTGCCCCTCTGGAGACATGAGCTCACTCAGGTGGCTGGCAGAATCCAGTCCCTCATGGTTGCAGGACCGAGGTCCCCACTTCCTTGACATGCGGCCACCTCCCTCTTCAAGCCCTGCTGCAACCTTCCTGTTTCAGGACTCCCTGGCTCACGGCTGCCTCTCTCCATCTTTCCGTCTCTGTGTTCAAGGGCACCTGTGGTTACACTGGGTAATCTCCCTATTCTAGTGACCTTAATTACCTCTGCAGAGTGTTCCTTGTGTCAGCTGATGAATTCAGGGCGTCGTATCACTAGGGGTACTAGGGGTACCCCTAGGGGAACTAGGGGTAGTACCTGCTTGGGGGCCATGATTCTCCCCCCACATCACCCACAAGGTAGGGACACACACCGCTGGGGACGCAGGAATGCACTGGACAGGCATGGTCCCATCCCTGGAAATGACTTGGGAGAGATATTTGCAATGTAAACGCCTCTACTGTGGCTTCTGGTCCCCGATAAATGCTGTTTTGGGGCCCATTGAGGAGTTTACGGCAGACATTCTGCTCCCAAGACCCTAGGGTTAGCGGGTCATCATAATCTGAAAGCAAAATATAGCAGTAATGAGATCCCAACACCACGTGGGCAAAGCCCAGGCAAAAATACGTCTTCCACTGCTGCAATGCACCCAAGACCAAAACATCCAAATTCGTGTGGCCCTTCGGGACTCCTAGTAGCTTAGCTGGTTCGTTTTCATTTGATGTGCCTGGAGCTCCTGTATGTCACAGTGACTTGGGGGCCAGCAACCCCAGTGACATTGGGCAGCCATAAGGTCCAGCCGTGGAAGGCCCGTGTGACCCCGACCGCTCCTTCCATCCAGCGTGGCCATCATGTGCTCCACGACAACCCCCCTTAATAATGTGCACCCACAAGATGTCCAGCTCCTTAGCCTATATGCACACGCTGTAGCCTAATTCACAAGCAGCTCCATGGGTCTCAAACTAGCTGTGCCCGGACCCAGAGAAGGGGGGCGAGGGGTTCCACAAAAGGACTCCACCACGTGGGGAAGAACTCAGGAAAGCACTCTGAGAACTGAGTCTCTGCTCTTCCCACGACACCTGAGTGGAGGTGGGAGGACTGCCCGTGGGTCCCTGGTTAGACCATCCCCACAAAAGCCGGCTCTAACAGCTTCCTGTGAAACTCCCTGCTCCCATTAATTACATTTTCTGGTTACCCAGGGATTCAATTTTGTTCAGTCTCCAGATTTACAAAAGCAGGAAAAATAATGGGCCAATATCTTTTAGATTAGAAGCTCGGCTAATGAGGTTTCCATGTCATCGTGCCAATGTCGCTTGATGAATGGGGATGTGATAGGAACACAGGTTGGGAGGGGTGTTTGGAAAAAGATGGCAGGACTGGAAGCGGCCCACCTCCCCCACCTCCTGGGGTGTGATCAGAGAAAGTCGGAGCCGTCCTGAGCCCATGACCCACACCTGCTGGATGGGAAGACCCAGGGTCCAATGCTTCAGGTGGGCACAAAGGTGAAGGAAGATGATGGCTGCATGCCACGTGGCACTTCGTAAGTTCCTCATACTAGTTAGCTGCCGTTGTCACTTTATGAAGATTGTCATCATGTTGATAGTATTGTTATTATACGTTGGACCTCAGTTCGTTCTACTACCAAATAAGCAGAATCACCCAAGTCTACTCATTCTTGTGAGAGCAGTGGAAGGAAGGCATGGGATGGAGTGGGAAGCAAACTCTAAGACACCAGCAAGTGTCACTATTCCCATCATCTCTCAGAGAAGCGACGATGGAGAAGGTCCAGGATATTTTCTCAAACATCCGCATCCCAGGACATCCCTTTAAAGATGTTTTCAAAAAACTTAAATCCCCATTATTGACTTAGTTTGTCATTTGTTTTGACCCTGTCTCCTAAAGGGAGAGGGAAAAGGAACATTCTGGAAAACTGTTCCAGCTAATACAGGTTTGCCGCTGCTTTCACACGTTTTCCTGACTATGTTGTCTAGTGAGTTCTTGGGACAGGAAACCACAGGCGGATGAGGCTGGGGGGAGACCTCTGCCTTGTCTGTCACTGGACAGCGACCCACAGGGGATGGCAGTTTCCAGGAGCCAGAAGCCGAGCAGGCATCCTACTTATGTGCCAGCGAGACTCTGCTCTCACTGGAAAAGCGACGGGCTCAGCAAATGAGGCCACAGCTGGGGAGCTCCGAGTTCACGGCATGTGGCTGGGTCAGAGAGGCCCCATGTTACCATGGGGTCCAGTCTGGCATCTTCCTGAGAGGAGAAACGTCAGCTGAGGTGTTTTTCAATAGACCACACAGCGCAGCTCTGAGGTCCAGGAAGAGGGGCAGCAGAAGTCACTGAGAATAAGATTCATCCCAGGGGCAATGGCTTTAATTCACTCCCCAAATGGCTCATAATCCCTCTTTAGTGTGGAGCTTACAAAAAGCGCTGCTTCTCGCCCGAGCCTCCTCCCTGGGGATGTGTTAGGAGTGAAGCCGGAACAGCTGCTCAGCGCCCAGCGCCCAGCCCACAGGCAGTGGGGGCCTGTCTGCTCTGTGACGGGCTGGGGGGCTGGGCTGGCGCTGTCACTAAAGCCTGGTGCCCGGCGGTGCTGGACTGTGCTTTTCATGCAGCTACCCTCCAGCCAGCCTATGGGGGGGGGTGACATCCCATCCTTCAGATGAGGAAACCGAGCTCTGAGGGACCATGGGAACTGCCCAAGGCCACACAGGACGTGCAGCTGTGTCCGAGCCAGGTAGCTGCAGATAAAAGCCATGTCCAGGAAGCATTGGCACCTAGGCACGCACCCAAAGAATTGAATACAGTGAGAGAGACACCCGGGGACCCACATTCACAGCAAGGCTACTCACAACAGCCAAAAGGTAAAACCACTAAATCTGCCCATCAACGGATGGATGGATAAACAAGAGTGTCCCATCCATACACTGGAATAGTATTCGGCCACGAAAGGGAACGGAGCACTGATTCACACAACGTGGATCAACGTCGAAAACACTGTGCTGAGTGAAAGAACCAGACACAAGAGGTCACAAAGTGTAGCATTTCATTTATACCAACTATCTAGAACAGGCAAATCCATAGACAGAAAGCAGACTGGTGGTTGCCAAAAGACGGGGAAAAGAGAGAATGGGGAGTGATAGCTAATGGGTATCAGGTTTCCTTTAGGAAGATGAAAATATTTTGGAAGTAGCTAGTGGTGACAGTGGCACAATATGACGTGTGTACTAAATGCAGCCAAAATGTGCACTTTAAAAGGCTTAATTTTATGTTGCACAAATTTTACCTCAATAAAAAAAATTAAAAAGTGTTGGCTGAGTCTTTGTCCCTCCTATTTTCTGAGGCTGGGTCCTTCCTATTGGCTGAGCCTGAATCCCTACTATTGGCTGAGTCTAAGTCCCTCCTGTGAAATTCAAATACACCCTGTGGCAACCGGCATAAATTGCACCTGCTTGTGACTCAGTAGGATTCTGGAATTCCTACACAAGAGGGAGTCTTAGAATAGTAAGAGGGGCTGAGGGAGATTATGGTGAGGGTCGGTGTGGAGCCCACCCTGCCCATCATTTCCCAGAGCTGCAATGGACTTCAGTCTCTCACTGAAAGTAAATGAAGGATAAGGAAAGGAAAGCAGGGCCCCACAAAGCCTGGCCACTGCAGGCTCTGCCCATAGACATCAGCCCTGGATACGTCTCCCGGGCGAGGGCTCCTGGCTCCAGGACTGGCACACAACATGCAGAACAAGAAAAAGACGTGCCCGCACTCTCCCTGGGCGTCCCCCTCCCAGAACTGGGACTGGACAGCAGCGCTGCCCGTGAGTCTGGTCAAGCTCCTCTTGGAGTCTGTGGGCACCACTCTGCTGGGTTTGCATGACCATAGACCAATTGCTTAACCCTTCTGCCTCAGTTTGCCCATTTGTGAAATAAGACTAATGACATTTCCTGACCTTGAAGGGCTGTTGAGAAATTTTATTAGTTTCTGAACTGCTTGACACCTGATGGATGAAAAGGGCAAAGATTTATTAATCGGTGATTTTCAAGTCCACTGGTGCCTTCCACCCACTTCCCCCATTGCACACACTCCACACACACACCTACATGTACACACATATACACACACAGCTACACAAACCCCCCCAGAGACACACACACACACACCCTACAGCGACATAAACACCCACACAAGTACACACACACACATGCCCACACACACACACACAGACACACACAGACACACACACACACTCCCCATGTGTGCACGCATGCACACACACGTAACAGTTCTCTTCCTAACCTACTTTAAGGAAGGGGCTTGTAGCTGCGTTACCACACAGGTTTGGAGCCACACGAGGAGGACAAAGGAAGCCACCCCCTGATGACATTACTGGGGAAGAAAACAAATTCCCCCGAGTCTTCCCTTTCCTATTTGCATTCTCCACGTTGACCCGGTGCTGTTGATTCACCACCCTGCACCTCAGGCTCTTCCCAAAATGCAAAGTGCAGCGTGGGCAGGCTGACGAGTGCCACCTGAGGGGTCCTCTGAGGGGGAGAGGATGCAGAAAGGGGGGTGGAAAGCAACGTGGGGTGCTTAGAGCAGGCTGGGCGCTGGCCCCACGTGGTCCTGCTATAGTGTTTTCCCGAGAGTACCTGGGTGAAAACAGACCAGTGGCAGGGCAGCTGACCGCAGCCCTGATCCCGGGCGCCTCCTCAGCCGGTGTTTCCTCGGGCCTCCACCCAGAGCTCCTGGCCTCCGGGTTTCTGATCGTCCTCCAGGGGCCCCCAGCACATGACCGCCGGGCCAGCCAGGACACGAGGCTCTGCCCGCGGTGACACCCCAGGTCTTCTCACGCCCCCCACTCCCAGCAGTCCGTCTCCTCCCATGTCACTCCCCAGGGTTGCCTCCCCCTTTCCAGCTGAACACCCACAGGAGGAGCGGGCAGGGCTTCCCTGGGACCTTCGCTGATGGCCCAGCCTGAGGACGGAGCTGGAGTCCTGGCTTGGCATCTGAGGCCCCCACTCTGGCCCTGGTGACCCTCTCAGGCTCCTTCCTGCCACGGCCCCCCACATACCTTCCTCCCCAGCTACACAGAAGACTGATCCAAATGTACCTGATCTGCCCATTCCTGACTCCTCCTGGGGCAGGGGCCTGGGGGTGAGTCTGCAGCAAGTTGTTTAACTGCCAGGGGCCTCCGTGTGTCCGTCTGTAAAGCACGCACACCTGAAGTGCCCGAGAGACAGCAGCCACCCTGCTCCCTCTGCCTGGATGCCCCTTCCTCTTGGGCACACCTGCCTGCCTTCTACTGGTCCTCCCAGGTGAGGGTCAAGTGTCACTTCCTCCAGGAAGCCTTCCCAACTGCTCCAGTAGAGCCACATGCTTCTTTCCCCGTGGCTCCTGCGGGCCCGGGAGGGTTCTCCTGTCTCCGTGCCCAGCACAGCACTCAGGAGACACTCCATCAGCTCCTGCTGAATGAAGCCATCAGCAGGGACTCTTCCGTGGCCTGCAGGCCCGGAGCCCGCCTGGGCTGCAGTCCTGAGCCAGCTGACCTTTGGGAGATCACCCGGCTAGCTGGTACTATGAAACCACAGCCCTGGCTTCGCCCAGGACCCTGGGTGCCACAACCTGAACAAGAGATGCCAGCGGAGTGAACGTGGGGCTCAGGTTTTCTGGAGCATCGGCCTCTGAAGAAAATCAAATTAGCCTGAAAATGCTGAGGGAAGGAGGAACCTGGAGCGTGAGAGCAAAGAGACTTCAGGTAGTGACGAGCAGTAAATTAGCCGAGCGAGGGCCCTAATCGAGAGGCTGCAGTGCCCCTGCCAGCCTGCGAGGTGTGAAGCCACAGCGACTGGACCCAGAGCCTAATGGGGCTACTCCATCAACATTTTCTGGGACTGTGAAAGGCGGTGTCACAAAAATAAACATGCTTACGCTTGTCTTGCATAATTGGCTCCCTAAAGAATCTGTGCCTTCTGAAAGCCACCAAGTGCCTCGGCGGGAAGCACAGCATTTCCCAGCATCGGGCACTGTCCTGAACGTTCCCTCTACAAAAAGAAGGGGTGGGCACAGCGAGGCACGTGGGTGGGCGCCTAGTGGGTCCTTTCCTCCTCATTGTAACGGACTTCTTCCCAAGTGCCAGAGCGTGGCCTGAATTCAGCTGGGCCGGAGGCCAGGCCTTTGTCACAGGCTGGCCTGGTGGTTCCGGGAGGGTCATTACAATACATAAAACATAGTGCCCGGCCTGGTAACAGATTCCTTTATAGAAAATCACTTTGAACAAATGGTGGTTCCATGCCGAAGAAGACCATGGAGCGTGCCCAGGGAATCTCTTCACCCTTGCGCAAGACAACTTTTGGCAACAATTAGGGAGATGGACTCCCCAGTGGAACGTTTACTTTAGTCCGTGGTGGCAATGGGTCCAGGAAGGCGCTCGTGGGACTCTCGTCAAAGGTGCACTACATTATTTAGAGCTCCAATGGAAGCACAGTAGAGCCAAGTGGGTGTCACCCAAAAGATCGTCTGAGGAAACAGAAGCAGGCATGGACTTGACCTGCCCCGTCTCCAAACTTGCCACCTACCTCCCAGGGCCACCCTCGACTGTCGGAGGACAACTCTCCTGACCCACCCCAGCAGGAGGGTGTTGTCCCGAGGGTCTGCAGCCCGGGGTGGGTGCATTTGTTCCTCTGTGGCTGCCCAGTTGGGCCCCAGGCAAACCCCCAACCACATGGATAGGCTTCTGTTATCACGTGGGCACTCCACGCCCGACATCCTTACTACCAGTCTCAGGACACCCGACGGTCAGGAAGTGTCCTTCCCAATCTCTGAATCCCGGTGTCCCTGTGTGTCCCCCACCAAGCCAGGCAGAAAGGAAGTTGATCCCTGGATGCTGGGCTCCCATTCCACGCTTTGCTGCCTGCTTGGGCCTGGCAGGTGTGGAATTCCTTAAACACATCCAATGCCCATGTGTTGTCTTCCAGATGTAATGTTTCGGAGGACAGACGCTGGAGCTGGACTGCCTGGGTTGGAGTCCCAGCTCTGCCATTTACTTGCTGTGTGACCTTGGGCAAGTCACTCAACTTCTCTGTGCCTCCTCTAGAAAAAGGAGATAATGAAATGCCTACATCGTAGCAATGCTGTAAGGATGAGTTAAGATGTGTCAAGTGCTTCGGACAGTGTCTGGTACATAGTAACCACCAGGCAAGTGCCCACTAATGTTATAGCTATATGCCTCCATGAGGGCGTTCTACCCGCGGCTACCGACAAGCATGTCTTCCACCCTCCCAGGGAGGAAGGGACACTCTGTGACACTCGGGCTACCATTTTCCCATCCCACGCCCAGAGCAGATATGATGAGTGGTCTATGGGCACTTTTCCCTCTCAAGCCTCAAGGAGAACTCAAAAATCCTTCTTAACACAGCTCGAGGAAGGAATTACCAAACAATCGACACTGGTCCCCAGAGCTGAGATCTCTTCACCACCCCTACGTCTGGGGAGCCCCTGCTGAGAAGCTGGCATCTGAGAGCAAGGACTCTGGAGGGCCAGTTGGGCCGTGACTCTTGTGCACACGCCTGGGACCAGCTCAGGAAGGACGAATCACGTTCCTCCAAGTTCCCGCTCCGTTTGGAACAGTCCCCACCCTGGTCGCGCGTGGTGTGGCTGGGGAACGGATGTCCCGTGGGCTGCGGCATCTTGAACACAGTGCAACCTCATTTCCGGTGAGCTCTGGCCTGTGCTCACTGACCCAGCACCGTTCCTCTCATCTAAAAGGGTCCCCCCAAGCCCTTTGCTATCATCTGCCGCAGGAAGGTGGGCTTCCTGAGCTGCCACCACTGCCCCACTGGAAGGAAACGTGACCAGAATACACACAGCTGCCACCTAGCAGAGGGGGGCTCTTTGCAGGGCCACCCACCAACCCCCTCTTCTCCACTCCCAGGCCGCACGCTCCTTCCTCCAGGCATGGGGACCACACCCAGGCCAGCTGGCAGCCCTTCTTCCTCTAATGAGTCCAGGTGTCCCCTCCAGTATCTTTGCACCAAGACACAGCGGAAACCACTGTACTCGGATTTATCGCGTAAGATGCAGGGCTGTGGCGAGACTCAGTTGTCACTCAATAAATGTTTATCACATGAAAAATGAACAAACAAACAAGGGCTTATGTGTAGTCAGCTCTTCCCTGTAGCGCCAAGGGAAGGAGCACATGGAAAACCAGAGGTGGAATCCCGCGTACCTGGCCCGGTACATTTCCACCAACCTAATTCCATCTACAGGGTTTGTTGTGATCCCCGCAGCATTTCTATCTGTGGTTATCAGGTACCCGGGATGACGAGAAACACAAAAACCCTGTGCCCACCAAGTGCTGCACACAAATGTTCACAGCACTAACTGCAAAGCAGGAACGGCGACAGGCCCCTCAACAGGGGAACCGCTAAACCAGGTGTGGTGTGCCCAGAAAAGGGATGCAGCTCGGGAGTACCGAGGAAGGAAGAGCCAGCCTGCTGGAACAAGGCTCAGTGAAGCAAACCAGACAAGAGCTGGCCGCGTGCGTGAGAACAGGAAATGCCCAGGAGAGGCAAGTCTACAGAGACAAAAGCCACGTTAGTGGTTGCTGGAGGCTTCGGGGGCAGAAATGGGGACTAACTGTTAGTAGCACAAGGGGTCTTACTCGGGGTGATGGAAATGGTCCAACCTGAACTACGGTCATGGTTACACACACGGTAAATTTACTAGAAATCACTGACTTGTACACTTAAAATGTGATGGTAGATAAAGCAGACCTCAACAAACACACACACACACACACACACACGCAGTCGGCAATCCTTTCTACCCAGTTATGCTAAACCCAAGTTTCTCAATGTAACCATTCATTCACTTCCGCAGTTTAATTTCGAGACAACTCTCAAGAGGGCCTCCCTGGAATTGGTGACATATTTATTTTTAATTATTAAATAGACTGAATAACAGTATCTGTGTCACAGAGATGTTTTCCTCCCTTGGTGACATTTCATGAATCCTTTGCTGCAAAACAATCTCTGATTTAGACTACCAGCGTTTTACTTCAAACAGCAGGTGCCCGAAGGAACTGTGGTTTTAGAGACAGCTGGACACAGGGCTGGATCCTAAGTGTTGACCTGATGTCACAGCAGCTGGGTTCTTCAAGTTTCATTTTATTTCATTTCATTTTTGTTTTGTTTTTCCCAAAAGGGCAACGTGTAACTTATAGGAGTGAAAAGCAAATTTCACATACAAACCGGGAGCCATAAGGGACAGTGGAATAAACATGAATGGACCTTGGAGTCCATGACCCCAGGTTCAAATCCCAGCTCTCCCAGTAACTTGCTGTGTGACCTTGCACAAATGACTTAACCTCTCTGTGTTTTCCTCTGTAAAATGAGAGCGACAAGACCTGCCTTGCAGTGCTGCCATGAGGATCCTGAGGACTCAGATGACATGGATTGATTGGGTCACTTAGCACAAAGCCTGAGTGACGGAAAGTTCTGGAACTGGGATTCTCTAGGGCCTCCTCACAGGACGTCAAGGACAGAGTAAGACAAGTCATGAGTCTAGTTCAGGGGGTCTCAGAAGCACACAGTGGAATCTAACACAGCTTCCCAGTGCATCCCCCAATTTCACTCAACAGCATTTATAGAGCGTGTGGGCACGTGGGCGCACACACACACTCACACACACTCCAGTTCTTTCATCATAAAGACCAAAGTGAGGCGAAAACAGCAAAGCCACCAACTACCATTCTGTTTCACAACCTTGAGTCTCAGGTGTTACTGATGTAGAAAGAAACCAGCTGTTTTTGATTTAAAACCCTCTGAGCGTGGTCCTGAAGCCACCCTACGTGCCAGGGTAGGAAAGTGGGGCTGGCCCCAAAAAGGCTGCTCTATTTTCGGAGCTGACCTAATTGATGTGTGGATCTGGACAGCTCTTCTTATCCAATAATTATGCACCCGGTCATTTATCACTGTCACTGATGATGGATCTCATAACGTTAGCAACACCACACGTTCAGATGTCGCTGTATTTGCATTCTCCAAAACGTGGCAGAATCACAGCTTGGCAAATTTTGTAAAGTAATTGTTTCCCCCTTTTGCCCCTTTCCACATCACCAAATCCAAGTGCATGTTCCTAAAAAGGGTGTATACACTCACACACACACACACACACACACCCCGAGAATACAATCAGGTGCTAATCTTTGACAGAGAAGTAGAGAGTATTTGTATTTTTTCATTGAACCATTTATTTTAACTGCAGACGCACACATGCTGTAAGACTAACAGGTCCTGTGCCCGGTACCCATTCCTCCCAGTGGTAACATCTTACAAAACCTCAGTAGTGCTATACGCAGAGGGGTCCTCACACCATCGCGATAGAAACCATTCTGTCCCAAGAAGCCCTCAGGGGGCCCTGTCACAACCGCAGCCTATCCCCTTCGAATCCCCACCTCATTTTAACCCCTGGCAATTACTACTCCCTTCTCCACTTCTATAATTTGGTCACTTCACGTTGCTGTGGGATCATCACAGGGTATGTGACCTTCTGAGAGTGGCTTTTTTCACTCACATAATTCTCCAGTCACACAGGTTGCTTCCATTCTCATTGCTGGGTGCTATTTCATGGTGTGACGGTGCCACCATGTTTCACATTCATCATGAAAGGGCATCTGGCTTGGTTCCAATTCGTGACCAGCACAAATAAAGCTGCTACAAACGTTTGTGTGTGAGGATCCATTTCATTTCTCTGGCACAAATGTCCAAGAGTGAAACGCTCAATCATATGGCAGGGGCACGTGTCCTAAGAAACGCCCAAACTGCTTTCCAGAGCGGCAGTGACATTTTACCTCCCACCAGCAGTGTGAGTGGGGCAGTTTCTCCTCATCCTCACCAGCACTGGTTGTCGTCAATATTTTTTATTTCAACCATTCTGATAGGTGGATAGTGGTGTCTCATTGTGGTTTTAATTTGTACTTCTCTAATACATGATGATATTGAACACCTTTCCACATGCTTTTTTTACTATCCAAATAAAGATCCTCTTTGGTGAAATGTTCCTTCAAAGCTCTTATGTGTTTCTAAGTGGACTGTTCAATTTTTTCTTGAGTTTGGAAAGGTGTTTATGTCGTTTAGATACTAGTCCTTTGTCAGGTATGTGTTGTGCAAGCATTCTCTTTCACTCTGCAGTTTGTCTTTTCATCCTCTTAAAAGAATCTCTCACAGAGTAAATTTTAAAATTTTGATTAAAATCCAGCATATCAGTTCTTCCTTTTATGGACTGGGCTGCTGATGTCAAGTTGAAGAACTCTTTGCTTAGCTAAGAAAATCTTCAATCTTGAAGATTTTATCCTTACTTTTTTCTAAAAGTTTTAGAGTTTTACATGTAATTCTATGGTGTGTTTTGAGTTCTTTTGTATAAAGTATGAGACTTAGGTTGAGGGGTTTTTTGTGTTGTTGTTTTTTTTTTGGGGGGGTGGCTATGAATGTCTGGTTGTTCCAGTACCATTTGTCAAAGAAGGTATCCTCCACTGAATTTGCACTTCTGCCAAAAATCAGTTCAGATATTTGTGGGGGTCTATTTCTGGATCCTCTGTTCTGCTTCATTGATCTATGTATCTATCCCTAAATTGATACTACACAGTGTTCATTATTGTGGCTATATAATAAGTCCTGTATCCAGAGAGACCGAGTCCTCCCATTTTATTATTCTTGTCCACAACTGTTCTAGCCATCCTAGTTCCTTTTCACGAGTTTCAGAATCATCTTATCTATATGTACAAACATTTTGTTGAGAATTGTGTTCAACCTCCACACCAGTTTGAGAATTCACATCCTTACTTATGTCTACCTTTCCAATCCATGAACATGGTATGTCCATCCATTTATTTATACCTTCTCTGATTTTTTTTCTTCTGCCTGTGAATCCTCAGAATTGTCAGCATAACATGTTTTGTTACATTTACACCAAAACACTTCATGTTTGAGTGATTGTAAATGGTATGGAATTTTTCTTTTCAGTGTCTGTGGGATCACTGCTAGTAGATAGAAATGCAGTTCATTTTTGTACATTTATCTTGTATCCTGCAACATCCTTGCTGAACTCACTTAATAGTCCTAGGAGATTTTATAGATTATGTGAGATTTTTTCCTATGTAGACAATCATGTCATCTGCAAATATAGATAGTTTTATGTCTTCCTTTCTGTATGTCTTTTATTTCCTTTTCTTCCTGTATCACACTAGAGTTTGCAGTATTCTGTTGAATTAAGAGTGGTGACAGGGACATCCTTGATTTGGTCCTGATCTCAGGGGAAAGCTTCTGGTTTCTCAACATTAAGTATGAAGTTAGTTGTAGCCTTTTGGAGATGTCCTTTATCAACTTGGGGAAGTGCCCCTCTATTCCTATTTGTCTGAGAGTTCTTCTTATAGATAAGTATTGAATTTATCAAATGCAGTTTTTCTTCTTTAGCCTTTTCATATGATAGGTTGTATTTACTGATTTTCAAATATCGAACCATCCTTGCATCCATGGAATAAACCTACTTGGCCATAGTATATAGGTCTTTTTACATATTGCTGAATCGTATCTGCTTAAGAGTTTTGTTATTGTATTATTACGCTAAGGATTTTGGGGGGAGGGGCTATTTGCACAAGCAATATTGTTCCATAGTTTTCTGTCTTTGTTTGACTTTGATATCAGAGTAATCTCAGCTTCATAAAATGAATTGAGAATGTTAGTTTTTTAACAGCACTTTTCTGATGCCAGACCTTCTTCCCTGAAATCTTCCCTCCCTCCAACCTAAACATTCTTTTTTTCAGAACAAAGGAATAGCATGAAAATGCCCAAAGGGCCCTGGCACGCTATGACCCATGAATAGTGAATTCCTGAGAACCCACTCCTGGAGCCATGGTGTGTAGCTGCCCTCCTCATCTTTCTTTTGCTAGAATCTTCACAACAGCTAACAGAACCCATATGTCAATTTGAAGAAGTTGCACCATTGGATTTGGCCAAAGGAAGGCACCTGATTTGCTCTTCAGTTGCCACAAAGTTCCATAAGTTTGAATACAGGGATCTAGTAAGAATGAATCTGTGCCCTACTTTAAGTCAGTACCTTCAAAATGATTTCAATGGCATCAAAATGGGTGTTCCCGGAGCTCAGGGAGCTTACCATTTAATTTAGGGCTCCCAAATTGTGGAATTATCCCACAATGCAAATTCTGTACTTTAAGCCTCAAGAAAGGGTGGCCACAAATGATCGCCCAGGGGGCCTCAGCAGACCACACTCCCTGCCTGGAAGCCCTGCCTGGTGAGGGACCTTGCACTTAGAAGGGGCACCAGCATTGTTTCATGAAGACACAGGGTGGGCTTCTGGTGGCAAGGGCGACCCCGCCAGTCCCCCCAGAGCCCCACTCATGCCTGTGCAGCACTGAAACACAGCCCATCCGCCCACTCAGAACCAGGTGTCTCTGAGCAGCTGCCAGCAGCCAGGCTCTGATGTGGCACGTGCCACGCTTACTCTCAATCCTGTGAATACGGCCAATTTCCTCTGCAGGAGGTTTTGTCCTAAAAACTGGTCTCTTCACCTGGCATTGGAGCTCTTGAGAACACGTGCTCTGATACCCACTGGCCCCCAAATGCCACAACACATACTCACATGCACGCCCACCACACATGCACACATTCACTCATACACACAAACACACACTCCCCCACACACCTCCAACTGCATATACAGCCAACTGCACACACACACACACACA
The DNA here is from genome assembly GCF_964194185.1 of Rhinolophus hipposideros. Lineage (NCBI taxonomy): Eukaryota > Metazoa > Chordata > Mammalia > Chiroptera > Rhinolophidae > Rhinolophus > Rhinolophus hipposideros. The sequence continues at coordinate 93,053,986 of NC_138054.1, forward strand.
TTTCTGGAACAATGTTCCGACAGGTTTTCATTCAAACAAGGCCTTGGTGAGTCACTGTCTCTCGTGCTCCCATGGGCCCTGAGACAGCTGGACTGTCATCATCGGTGACAGGTGCCAGGGTGCAGGGAACAGGAGCAAGGCCCCGCGCTCAATGACCCGTCGGGCCGTTGAATGTGCCTCAGGAGGGAGCGCTGGCTGTCTGCCACCCACGTGTGTTCATTCAGGAGTTCAAGAGGACGCTGGAAACATTTCTCCCAAGAGGCCAGCTCTCCCTGCCGGCAGGTCACCTGGCCTGTTTGCTCTTGCACTTGCTGGTCTTACCTCGTCACCAACTGACCCCAGGCTCTGACGCCTGTTACAAGTGCTGAGGCTTTGTCACTGCCTCCTTGGCACCCCAAGAGTGCTTTGTCACCATCCGGTGCAGGAAGTGCCCCAGCAGGTCTCAATGACCTGCCTGCACAGCCTGCCATCTCCCTCTGCAGGCTGCGGGCCCCCTGAAAAGGCAGTGGCTGCTCCCCACCCAGCTCATTGTTCTACCTCTGCCTCTGGCGTGACCTGGCACAGAGCTGGCACTGGGCGAACATCCACTGTTGAATTAGAAGGAATGCCAGCCAGGCTGGCCCTCTGCGGAGCTCGTGCTAATGGAGCAACAGTGCCAGAATCAGACACTGGCTGGGGGGTGGCAGGCTCCTCAACACTGCCTTTGCTCACCTCCGAGTTTCCCCAGGAAAGAGTCCAATACAGCAGCCTCGAGCTCCACATGGCTCCTGAGCACCCCAAATGCAGCTAGCCCAAAGGGAGATGTGTTGTGGAAATAAATGATACCCCTGATTTCAAAGACCACACGCACAGAATAAGAAGGTAACATTGATACCCATCAGTACTATTTTATATTGCGTACACAGTGAAATGATAGTATTGTGTGTACATTGGGTTAAACTAAAAGTATCATTCAAGTTGAGTTCCCTTTTTTGTTTTGTTTCACTGTGGCTACTGGAAATGTTCAAAGTACAAATGTGACCCATATTATATTTCTATCGGATTGTGCTGGTCTCTACCCTGATCATAGTATTTGGACCCCCCCACCAACTGTCCCTCACACTGCACAGAAACCCACTCAGTTCTGGGTCCGTGGGATATCTACTCATGGTCCAGCATCCCCCAGGCGCTCAAGAACTAAGGAAGGAATTAAAGGTGGGAATGAAATGAATGAAAGCAGAGATCAGGGCATTTTCTGTTATGTGGACATTTAAAGCAGACATGTTTTATTAATTAGAGTCGCCATGCTGTCCATGACATCCCCAGGACTTATTTTATAACTGGGAATCGGGACCCTTTGAGTCCCTTCACCTGAGTCAGCCAGCCCCCTCCCCCGCCTCCGGCAACCACCAGTCTGTTCTCTGAACTGCAGGTTTGAAAGTTGCTAAGAGACTAGATCTTACACGTTCTTATCACAATCACAAGAAAACAAAATTCTGTAACTGTGTGTGGTGACGGATGTTAACTAGAATTATTATGGCGATCATTTCCTGATATTTACAAATATTGAATCATTATATTGTACACCTGACACCCTTATGTCAATTATACCTCAATTGAAAAACAAACAAAAAAAAAAAGCAGGCGTGTCTTATCCATGTGCTGAGCAACTTCTGCGGCTCACATGTGGGACAGAGCAGAGGTGTCCCATGGTGTGTGCGGGTCACTAACTTCCCTCAACATTCTCCTACCTGCACATCCATGGATTCATATGCCAACCAGAACCTTCTCTTTCAAATGAACTGGCTCTATCTCTACTTAACCATTTCCTGGTCCCTGGTAGGTGTATAAACTGTCCCCATCCCCAAGAAAGCCAAGAGGAAGGGGAGATTTCAGCCCAAGAAGTTTGCCTTTCTGCCCAAAGCTCCGCCAAGTCTCCCTGTCCTGCTTTGGTGGCTCGTCAGCACCCCCCCATCCCACTGCCAAACCTGTGCCACCTGCCTTCATGTTCTCTTCCCAGACACTTAAAAACTGGATGCTCTCATTCCTACAGAACTGATAATGACTGAAAGAATTTGCTGAGGTAGTTTTTCCTGAAAATGTCTGCATCCCAATTATAACTCAATCCTCAAGCCAAAGGAATGAATCTCTAATGGTGGAATTATGAACACCAGTAAGCCAGGGTGAAGAAGTGATATATCTATTTGAGTCAGGACAAGCCCTAAACTTAAGACTGGCCTTGGCTGGGCATTCCTTTCCTAGGTCTCAGTGTGAAGTTAGGGACGATGCAAGACCAGGGCAAGACTTGGTAAAGTAAGGGCACTATGCCATGTGGACACAAGTACTTATCTGAAGACATCTCCTGAATGTTTACCGTGCACCAGGCACTCTTCACAGGAGGTGAAGAATGAGACGCAGTCCGTACCCAGGGAGCAGGGCTCCTCTCCAGTGCAAAACAGAAGCCCATGTGCAGGTTCCCAAGTTTCCCCAGTGGACACACCCCCTTCATCACTGGCCAGCTATGAGGCCCGGGCATGCTTCTGATGCTGCCCCTTCCGGAAGCCCCTGAGGTCACACACAGCCAAGCAGGATTCTTTCAGCAGCCACACTGCCCAGGCAACTGCCGACATGAGGCTGGAAACAGTAGAAGGGCAGAAAGGCAGCGGCCCTGCCAGGCCAGCCCTCCTTGGCCGGCCACCGAGAGAAAGTACAACAACTGGCAGAAGTCCCAGTGAGTGGGCAGAATAAGCACAGTGCATGGCGGGCTGGGGAGGTTGCAGCACAGATGGACCCAGCATGGCTGTGGGTCCTGGGTGGAAAGGAATAAAGGGACACCCTTTTGCAGAGTGCACCCATTGGACAGAGATGCAAACACAAACCCGAGCCCTCGCCCCGGCCACCCCGTGGGTCCAATGGCAGACCCCTGTCTTTTGCCAACATATGAGCCCTCCACTCCAGGCTTTCTTTGGGTCACATTGGAGATGTTTGTCATCTATGAAGACCCCCAAAAGATGATTGGTGGTTTGTGGCTTCTCACTGTCCCCAGGGTCCTTTCCAAAGAAAGACGCTGGAGCCCAACATAGCTCCCAGAGCCACGTCCCAATTAACTCGGCCAGCCCAGAGGCTGCTGGGAGCAATTCTACAGCTGCTCCACCCCACCCCCCGGCAGAAGTCTGAGTCCTTATCACACTTCAGGAAGGGCCTTCGGGGGCTGGTGTTGAAGAAACACCCTGCTGTTCCTGGTCGATTGCTGGGGTACAGAGTGCTGCCCTGACGAGGGCGCTAGAGCAGCCAGGCCTCTGCCAGGTGGCCAAATCTGATCCAGTCCAGAGATGGAGGGACACCCAGGGCGCAGGGCCTCCCACCCGAGGTCCCCTGGAGCTCTGATGGGCTCGCTGCAGCCTCTGACTTTCTATTAACGGAGAGTTAATCCGAGTTACGTAACTGCCACTCCCCGCTCCCAGCCTCATGACTCACGGAGTCTAGAATTCCTGGAAGGGGGTCTTAGACAAAGAGAGTCGAGTTGGCCACATGGTCTGTGGGCTCCAGCTGCACAGAGCCCTGCTCCTACCTCCCCCTCATGTCTGACTGGCATCGGGCAGGAGAAACCCTCTCGAGCCAGACTTCAAACATAGAAATCTAGATCAAGGATATATTTGGCTTTCCAAGCTAATCTTTACATCAGTTTGGTCTCTATTGACTTGTAACCCTTTGAAGATTTGGCAACTACGCATGGAAGGCAGATGACTCTTACGTAACCCCAGACAGGACCCGTGGGCTCTGGAAGGCTGCGCCGTGCTGGTCGGGCTGGGGGTTTGGTGTTTGCCCACTTCATCGTGACCCGGGGTGCGGCTCTACCCACATGCTGTGGGTGCCCTGTGGGTTTCCCGCAAAGAACCCAGGAGATGAAGGACTCAGGACACACACCAAGCCCACCTCTGCCAAACACCTGGATGGTGTCCAGGTCAGTAGGTGGGGACAACGAGGCCGAGATGGGGTGTGCTGTTCCCACCACCATCTGAGTGACACAGGCCAAGAGGCTGCAGGAAGCAGGGGGGAAAGCAAGCCGTTCCCTCCCCAGGGACCAGGAGACAGCCGTCTCTGAAAGGCGTGGAGCTGTCTCTGCTTCTCAGCTGCCTGCCCTGCTCCCTACTTATCGCCTCCTTCCATGCACAGAAGAAAAGGAAGCAGGTAATTGATTACACTGAAATCAACAGAAGGGGCCGACCAGGGAGAGCCTGCCAGCCCCTCCTCTGCTTGGACAGCGGATCCCGGAGGTGGGCGTGAGGGGTGGGGGTGCGCCCATGTGGTAGGAGATTTGAGCTGCCTCCTAAAATGGCCATTCATTCCAGCATTATTGTCCCTGACGAGCCTCACAGCCACTGGCGCTCTATGGGTTCCAGAGACAATCAATTCGGTGGCAGCAGCTAGAAACGGGCACGAGCCAGGATTCACCAGGAAGGCCATGTCTGTGGACAGAGCGTCTGACTTGGTCCTCTAAAGCCATTGCACAGCCCCAGCTGCTGGAGGGCTTTTCAGGTGGGGCTGGTGACAGCCAACCCACGGGGTCCCTGCGGTGAGGCCCAACTGTGGCACAGTGTGGACAGCACTGTGGGGAGAGCTGTGAAGCGCCCCATGAAAAAAGAGAGTCGTATGATGTTGTCACACACCCTATCCCCACCGCATATGCTCCCCACGGCCATCCAGACAGAAGGTGCCACCGAACCTTAGGGTGGGAGAACCCTAAGGGACACAGAACCATAGGGACACAGCCTGCCATTGGCAAACCATCCCACACTCTCCTAAGGACACCTTGCAAATGCCTGGCGGGCTCCAAGCCTGACAGCAGCCACCTGGAGAGCTGCAGGCTCAGAGGCCACTCACCACCAGGCCGCCACCCTCGGAACCGCTGCTTGCTGAGTAAGCGCCCCCCCTTCCCCCACCCCCCACACACAGCTGTCCCTGGTGCTCATTTATGTCAGGCTCCAGGGCGGCTGGCCGCCTCAGGAGACCCCCTGCATCCGTGCTGAAGGAAGGTATCTTCAGAGCTTTGTCATGGCCCCCACCAAAAAGGCATAGAAACAGCTCAGTAAGACAGTCTGCTTCCCCTCCTAGGAGGAGAAGGCTCCAGGCACAGCTCCGCTCAAAGGCAGAAGCAAAACGCTGAGCCCAGCCTCCGTCTCGAAGCCAGAGCTCACAGCCCCTCACTCAGGCAATGCCCAGAGCTGGCTTCTGTCACCTGGGCTCCAGGTACAGTGCTTGCCTGACATCCTCAGGCTCCAAGCCCAGCAGCAGGACGCCCTGTGCTCACCCGGGAGCCATGGAGTAAGCGAAGGTGACAGCCTGACTTCAGGAAAAAAAGCGCATCCCACTTCTCCAGCAAGCAATCTCGGCTCTCGGGTAGCGTTACCGGGTGCCTGTCGTGACGCAGAGGCACAGGGACCCTCCATCCAACCCTCCTTCTGGCCAGGGTATGGCTCCACCATATGACAGAGCTCTCTCCTGTCAGCCTCCCAAAAAGGTGACAGCTCATCCTTGGAGACCCACTTAGAGAAAAATCTCTTGTGCTAACACCAAAAGGAAAAAACAAAAGGTCAAACTTCAAAATCACCAACAGAACTATTTCCTAAAGCAAAACCCCAAGCAGATCTCACTTGGCGATGTTTTAGAACGCTGTGTCGGTGAATTCTGGGCCAACAGAGCGCTCACCGTCTGTGCTATTTACTCTCCTCGCCCCTTATCAAAATGTACTAATCTTTCTATCTAGCAACTTACTAATAAAAAAAAAAAGATGTCGGTTCAAATAACTTGCCGGCAGTCAGCCAGTAACCAAGTGGCAGACAGCGGTTCAGGAGGCAGCTGGGAGCTGAAGGTGCGCGCGGGTCGGGTGGGGACCACCTGATGTTTCCCACGGCCTGGGGGCGGGGGCCTGGGGTCTGGCTGAGACCCCGAGGCAGAGGGCAGGGCGCCGGGATGGGTCACCGGCCAAGCTGCCCGCTCCATTTTGTCTGTTTCCAGAACCTTATCTGGCCCAAGCACACGACATGGACTCAGGCCGAGCCGATACCCAACACCGCCGGTCTCACCATTAACCTTTTAGAGCCCACGCCCGCAAAGAGACCCGGCAAGGAACGCCGCTTCCAGCAAAGGGCCAATAATAACATTTAACCGTTTTCACTAGATGTTGTGAATAGTCTACCCCTGGAGTGGGGAATCGGCTCATAAAGCAAGGCTGGCTACAAAACGCCTGGCGAGCTCAGTCCCCTTCTGATTTCTCAAAATCAGGACGCGCAGTTGATCCTCCCCGGGGCTCACTCCCCCGGCGCCTGCCCGCGTCGCGGTGGGGGCGGCTCCAGCAGCCGGCTCGGCACCAGCGGCCCCTTGGTCCCCAACGCGAGAGCGCAGTGCAACCCAGTGGCCGAACTCGGGAACCGCACGCCGGCTGCCTCCGCCTCTGCCTACGTCCTCCGCGCTCTCGGTAGCAACCTGGGACCCAAACGCACGAGCCCCGCTCCACGGCGCCCCCGGGCAGGAGGGGACGGCTCGGAGGCAGCCTGCCCTGCAAGTGGACAGCTGTGCCCTGCCGGGTCCTAGGCCGCCCGTGGCAGGGGTTTAAGCCCGAGCGCCACCGCAGGCGAGCAAAGTTTGGCGAAAAGGGTCTTCCTGGGTACCCCCGCCGCGGGCTCCAGCCTCCAAGCCCCTTTCCAGCTGGACCTGAAGCCCGGGACACAGACAAGCCCCGGGATGCTCCCACGGGTGTTTCTGTTTGGATGGGGGGGTGCCCGTTCGCGTTCCCCCAAAATCCCACGGTCTCCCGCCCCAGCTGCCCGCCAGCTGTGCGCGCCCGTCGGGCCCGGAGGTCACCGGCTGACAGCTGGATGGGCAGCTGGAAGCCCGGAGGCCCCTGCTCAGGCCCGGGGCCCCGAGGCAGAGGAAGGGCGGGCGGAGTCGCTGTTTGGTTTTGTTTTCCTTCAACTCCGCTTGCCAAGCTCTCGCCCGGAGCCGGGAGCCCTGGCTTTCCCCGGCAACGCCGGCCCCCGCCCTGGGTCCACGGCCCGCCGCGCCCAGCCGCCCGGGCTCCTCGCTGCGAGCCCCGGGGCGGCCGGCCAGGACACTGCGCTGCTGGCGCCGCGAGCTGCGGGCATCCTTGCCCGGACCCCGGACGCGCGGAGCCCAGGAGAGTGGGCCGCTCCCTGCGGGGCCGCGGAGCTCCGAGCTCCGGACTGGAGCCCCGGTCCGGCTCTCTGTGCACCCCGGGGGGCGCTCGCAGGGGTCCCTTTATTTGCAACACGGAGGAAGGCGCCTTTCAGCCCAGCCCAGCACCCACGCACTCGCCACCCACACGCACCCGGGCGCCGGTCGGGTCGCTCACCTGAGTCCTAAAAGCTGTTGAATCCACATGGTCACGTTTCGGGGAGCGGAGCCTCAGACCTTGCTTGCCCCGGCCATCTGCGCGGCGCCGTAGCCCGCTCGCTTCCGTCCCGCGGCGCCGGTCCCTGGCTCTCGGTCCGCCGCCGCCCGCCGCCCGCCGGCCGCGGGGCGCACAGCGAGTCAGAGCGCGGCCGCGCGGGGCTCCATGCCGGCCGGCGCGCCGCCGCCGTTGGGGCGCATGGCTCAGGCGGGGCGGCCCGCGGGGGCGCTCATCCTCCGGCCGGGGTTCGGGGCTCGCGTGCCCGCTCCGGGAGGCGACCCAGCGAAGGCGGCAGCGAGCGCGGCCGGCCCGGAAGGGGCGCACTCCTGCGCTGCGGCCGCGCGGCGCGGGTCGGCACAGGGGCTGCTTCGCCCTCCGGGCAGCGAGGAGGGAGGCCCGGCGGGGGGCGCCGCCGCGCACGGCGCGTGTCTCCTGCCTCCGGTCGGAGCCTCGCGCCGAGAGGGCGACGTGGTCCGGGGTGGGGGGTGGGGGGGCGGCGAGGCGGGAGAACACCGGTCGCTTCCGCACGCCGCCGGGTCACGGGGCTCCAGCCGGCCCGCGCCGCTCAAGTTGGCCGGGGGCTCCGTCTGAGCGCTCGCTCCGCACACGGCCGCGGCGCGGGAGGCGGGCAGGGGGCGGGCGCGGGAGGCGCGCCGGGCGAGGGCGCCGTGGAGCGCAGGGCGTGGGGACGCGCGGCGGCGGCGCGGCGCCGAGGAGGCGCGCGGGGATCCCGGGGCCCCGCCGCCCGCGCCCACCGCGCCCGCCGCAGAGCCGCCCGCGCCGCTCGGCCGCCTCCCTCCGCGCGTCTGCCTCTCCGCGCGCTCGCCCCCGCCTCCCCGAGCGGGTCCCAACTCCGCCCGCCCGGCCCGGCTCACGTCACCCGCTTCCCCGCCCCTCGAACTGGAGCCTGAGCCCCTAGCCCGGCCCCGGCTGCCGTTCGCCGCCCCGCCTCGCGGGGGCCCGACTGGCCGGGCGGGGCAGTGCCTGGAGCGAGCGACTCCGCAGGCGGGGCCGCTTCCCCATCCCCGCCTGGTCCTGGTACCCGCCTTGGGAAAGGCTCAAGAGAGGCCTCGGGCTCCGATTGGACCGCCGGGCGCCGCCGGATGGTGTTGCCACGGTAACCAGATGGCATGCGAAGCAGTTCGAGGTTCCGACCCGGTTACGGGTGAGCCCAACGGACCCGGAGAGCTGATTTGGGGAGGGGGCGTTCCCGAGAGAGCGGTCCGGGGGCGCCTGGATCCCGGCTGCGCGAAAAGTTTCCTCCAGATGGAGCTGCACCAAGGGGCCGCACAGGAGTTTGTGTTAGGCCGGGAGAGTCCGCTACTGGAATCCCTTCTCTTTCCGCTGCCTGGGCCCCACCTCGCGCCCTGGCGGAAGAAGTCATTGCGTTCCTGGTGGAAACCCAGCACCTTCTGCCCGAACCCAGCCCGGTCCTGAAGGCCGAAGTTCCAACAGCCCCCACCCCGACTGAGCGTCTCACAGCCCCTGCTCTGGCGACCGTAGCTGCTGCCGGACCAAGCGCTGGCTCCGGAGGAGTCTCTGGAGATTTCCAGAATTGGGCCTCCCAGACTGCGCGCCACCCACCGCGTGCCAGCCCCCTTCCCATCCTTAGACTTCCCAGGCCCTACCTGGTTAGGCTGTATTTGCAAGACAGTGACTAGAGAAGAAAAGACACCTGCTGGGGGACCCCCTTCACTGAGAGGAGTGACCGACAGGAAAACTCACCACGGCAGGCCAGACCTGCTGACTCCTGGAGAAGCCTCAGACACAGCCCTGCTTTCTGCTCTCAGTGCCCTGGAGGGCGCTGCCCAGTTAGGAGCCTTAGAATTCTTGCCAGTGCAGTTCCTCGGGGCCAAATGTGAAAGTGGGGCCCGGGAGGGGAAGAGAGGTTAGCTGGCAGGTGCCACCCGCGCTGGGCTGTGGAATCACCTCCACCCCTGTGTTAGCAGCACCCAGGCCCCATCACTGGGAGGGGTTAGCTGGCGCCTGAGGGGACCCAGCCCAGCATGGCCCGGACTGTGGACTCCCAGGTGCCCCTTCATCGCCCAGGAAGGAGGATGGGGTGACTGGCCTCCAGACGAAGACCCCAGAGGAAGGGGACAGGAGGCAGGGAAGTGTGGTGGCAAGAACACAGCTCGAGACAAGGACAGACCAAGCACCTCTGTTTGCTATCTGGGGTCCTGGGTGCTTTACCTAACCTCTCTGACCCTCAGTTTCCCAGTCTATAAAATGCCCTTCATACTCCCTTCCACAGAGATTCTTGTGGGGATTCGATGAGATGGCCTAGTACTTAGTGTCACTGTTATGGTCCAAAGACGCACCAGGCTGACTTAGCACTTTGCCTGCCTGGCCACTCCTGGGTGACCTTCCCCTAGAGCCCTCTGCCCAAAGGCTGTGGGGACAGGTCTCACTACAAAACGGGGAGGTCCTGGAACACGTTGGGCCCAGGATAGCCAGCCAGGAGAGTGGCCGGCCCGGCCGGCACTGCTGCCACCTAGCGGGACCAAGTGGGAGTCCTGCACCAGGGAGGCCCTTCCCAGCCCGGTAACCCTGCAGGAGGCCGCAGGGCCAGGTGGGCTGGAGAAAGGGTGGGGCTCCGGGCCGCTCTGCCCCATGATCCCTTGGGCAGCCTAGCACACACCTGCGGACCTCGTCTCAGAACGTTTTTTAGTGCACACGCAAAAATGCACAGCGTTATTAGGAAGCCAATATATTGAAATGCATTATTAGCATTTTAATAAAACAAATTTTGGATAGAGCGATGTATGCTCTTTTTATTACTGCGTTAATTCCTTGGCCAAACAACAAAATAGCACCATTTGGGTGCTGACACATGCAGCAATAATATTTTAAGATATCCGCAATCACGGTGACGTGATAGGAAGACGTCTGCAGTGTGTACATCTGATAGTCACAGGTACAGTCACACGCTGTGGTGTGTTGCCTACATTGGTAATGGAAGGAAATGCCAGATTTCAGTTAGAGTTCTCGAAAATAGAGGTGTAACTTCCCCCCGTGCAGGTGTAAAGACCCCTTGAATTCTATGTGTGTACCCTGGGCGGCCCCAGACCCCAGATATGAACCCTGGGGGCCTAAGCAGATAGTTAAGAGGACAAACCTGGGAGTAAGCTGTGAGAGTCAGGAGGCGGTGTCAGAAAGGAAGAATACAGCACAGGCTCAGCTGTGTGCAGGCCTCTTAAATCTTTGGTGGGGGAGGGTGCTCCTGACCCCGCCCAGGCTGGAAAGTATAATTTGAGACCAGCCCCACCTCCTCTCGTTTTCCCTCGGGCACTGATACCTCCAGTCCCATTCCCTCCACAGAGAACACCCACCTATTATTCGGTTTTTATTTTTTTGTCTTGATGAAAACATTGTCATTTGTTTTACATGCTGAAAAACAATGAAACCACGACTTATATTTCACTGTTAGTGTAACTGGTTTCCTGTACTTTGACAGCGTCTCATATTGGGGACCGTTTCATTTTTCTCCCCCTTGAGAATTGGGTGGGTGAGCATGTCATCCTGCACAAAACAGTGTCTCTCTCTCTCTCTCTCTCTCTCTCTCTCTCTCTCTCTCTCTCTCTCTCTCCACACACACACACACACACACACACACACACACACACACACACGTGTGCTGACCTGCCTAACAGCTACAGCAAGGGCAAAAGGGAAGTTCTCAGATGTACCTGCTATGGAAAGATCTCAGGGTCCCCTGCCACTTCCCGCCGAGCACCTTACCCCCGAAGAGCAGCTATCCGCACCTGAACCTGGAATTCCAGAGGTCTCTCTGAGCCCCTCACCTCTGCCCTATTTTCCCCCACAAAGCAGTCGTCTGCCCCCTGCAGGAGGTCCTCTCGGAAGCTCTCTTAAGCCATTTACCTAAAGGCCTTCACAGACCGGACTCTTCTTAAAACCATCCAAAGCCAAATTGAGCTGCCACTGTTCATTTTTCTCCCAAGGAGGTAAATGTGTCTTAAGCATGACATTTGATTAAGTTGCTAAGTTTGTGGTTTTAAATGAAAGGGGAAATGCTGATTAAAATTATATACATGTCCTTAAATCATTCACACTACTATCTTCTCTGCTCCCTGTCTTAGTAGAACACCCCCCCAATAAAAGTTGCATGTGGTGATGGGGGGAGGGGTGGGGAAGGAACTCCAAGTCACTTTCCTTCTACTAGAAGGTTAAACCCAGACTTTGGAGGTCCTCCCAGGCATCTAGGCTGCTCCCCAGGTGAGTATGCTCCTGGCTGCCATCCCCAGCTGACAGCAAGAGCCAGGCTGCTGAGTCAGAGGCAGGAGAGAGAGGCTGACCCCCTCCCCCATGACTCACACAGGACAGTCACCGCAGTCTGGGGCTGACAGGAAAAAATGCCAGGTCACTACTGCCCAGTCAAACACTGGAGCTTATCAGATGAGGGAAAGATGTCCCGGGCTTGCTCTGAGCAAGCGAAGGACTCTTGCGGCAGGTAGAAGGAGGGCTTCCCAAGAACCTGACCTGGACCGGGAATGAGAAAAACCCTCATTTCAAGGCTCTTAAGGATTCTCTGTGTTGATAGGTTGTCCTCTTCTACTTAGATGGGGAAAAAAGGATTAATTTGCATTGCAAGATAAAGTGACACCATTTGAACTCAGTCCCTGGGCATTGTGGGGTCAGGAGGTCTTGGTGTGAAACCTGATCAGGGAAGCTGGTCAGGGGCTGGGGTGCCCCAGAGGGAGGGGTTGCCATGCCCGGTGGAGGCCTTACATTTTCTCATAACTGTGGCTGAGACTAAAGTCTGAGGTTTTGTCCTGTGTTGTGGTTTTGCTCCAGGGCAGTCGTGCTTGTGTTAAAGGTGTGTTGGAGAGAGCTGGAAAGGTTGTTCTCTGCTGTGGGGCAGGTAGGGGTGAGGAGAGACCACAGTGGTGTGGGGGGAGCCATGAGGAAGGACTGGGACTGACTCCAGAAAAGATGTGAGGAGAATTCCTTGCATCCCTCAGATTCCAGAAGACTTGGGGAGGTGATGGTGGCAGGAACAGCACAGAGTTTTCAGGATGGGGCTCTAGGTGGATGGTTTGGGTATTAAGGAAAAGGAGGGGAGATCAGGGACATGCAGGAGTGGGACGCTTTGTGACACTTCCAAATAACGTAAAGGGGCTGGGGGATGAGTGTCGCTGCACCTGCTTGCTAGTGGGAGAGCTGAAAAGGAGTGTGCTCATCTTGTTGACTGAGCCCTGAGGGTGTGCAGAAAGTATTAGTGAAGGAGGGCCCCTGGGAACAAGTATGCCCCCCAGGAGAAGATCCCCAGATGGGGGCAATGCACAGGAAAGAAGTGGTCGCTGCCACTGGCTGTTTGGGAGAGCCTTGGCTCCAGGCAGGAAAAGCAAAGCTGGGCAGCACTCAGTTTAGACTATTGATGTCTCTTCCAAATCAGGTCATAAACCACATTGGTCAGCAAAGACTGGATTATGTTTTACCAACAGACGACCCCCAGAGCTTGATGGCTGAACTCCACAAAGGTTGATTGCTCGCTTGTGCTCATAACCACCCATAGCTGCCATTAGCCCTGCTGCATGTTGTCTTCATTCTGGGACCCAACCCAAAGGCGCTGGTCTTACCGGACCTCCCCATCACATAACACAGGGCCAGAAGTCCTGGCAGAACCTCGCCATGGCCCTTTGGCTCCAGTGGGGAAGGGCACAGGTCACTTCCATGCACCTTTCACTGGCCAAAGCAAGTGACATGACCAGGCTACCAGGCTCACGCAGGGAGGGGCAAGTGACACTGTGGACCCTCATAATCTCCTACACTTTCAGTAGCTACCAACAATTCAAGAAGATAATTTGCATCTTGTTTTCAGTGAGCCCCTAACCTTGACGATGCCAGAATTTTTTCCTAGGAAGGAAGCATGTTTTCTGCCACGCATGCTGAGTTTGCTTACATATTTCTACCTCTGAACTCTAGATAGAGCCTTGAATCTCAGGGCTGGGAGTATTCTGGACCAGCCTTCATCACCGTCTGATTCCAAGAGTCAGTCACCTGACTAATGCTGGAAACTTAGAGGCCACCATGATCAGGTTGTGGGGATAATTGGCTCTACCCTAACTGAAAAGATGGTCAGATAATGTCTCTTTGGGGACTGGGCTTCTATCTAGAGGGTAGACCTGTGATTAGTCAAGAAACATTATCACCACCACCACCACCACCATCACCATCACCATCATTTTTAAGGGTTTTGTTGGAACTCAGGATCTACTGAGAAACTCATTCTTAACACACCAAAAAGCAGCTCATCCTTCTCTGGGCTCCTTTTTCAGCCAGGGATTATCAGACCCCATCTTCCCCAAGCAGCAGTGTAGATGTTATCTTGACTGCTCACAGCCTGTCTAAAGAGCAGTTGGGCAGAAAGGCACTTCCTTTAACAATGCCTTTTCTGAGCTGTTATCCTTGGGCTTGAGATGCTTCCGGAACCGTCCAAGGAGAGGGGAAGACATGTCACTTACTGAGTGGCCTGATGCAGGGTAAATACCCAGCTGGTTTGTGCCTAAATCTCTCCCCAGTCTGTACCCATCAGCCCGTGATGTTTCCATTTGTGATCTCAGTTAACCTCTGCAACAACCTAGAGAGGCTGGTTGTATTATCCTACCCAGGCCTCATGCTTAAAATATTTAACACTGTAGCTTGGGCACTGGGATGGAGGCTGGCCCCAGCGCCAGGCGGGGGCTCTGGGTGAGGACCCAAAGAAAGCTGGGATGGTGCTGGGGAAGTCCTGGGGCAGTTTCCACCTTGGGTGAAGGTATCTGAGTACATGATTCCCAGCGTGGCTGCCTCAGGGCAGGCTGGCTGAGTATCAGGCCTCTCACATGCATGTGAATGCAGAGCTCAAGGCGTTGTCCAGAGATCACCCAGCAGGGAAGGGACAATGAGGTAATCCAGCCCAGGCCTGTCCAGCACCACCGCTTTCTCTAGTGTGACACGTGGAGGATGCTTCCGAGAAAGCCACTCCCCACCCGTTTCCCTCCCCACCTTCTGAGTCTATTAGAAAGCAGAACCCCTGGGAGGCGGCACGTGCCCAAGGTAGTGCTGTCCAGATGGCCGGTTGCTGCTCCTGGCCCTGCATCATTGTCTTACGTACAGAAGAGCTGGCCCCTGCGTAACCAATGCTGGCCCTAAATTTAGCCTTTGAAATTGTGCTTTTATGAAATGTTCACTTTTGTTTAGTGCTCTAGGGAACGTGGCTGCAGTTACACACTGCCAGCTGATCACCTACTGTCCATTCTCTTTTTTCTCCTTACTCACAGAACTTCGGTGGTGCTGGCGGTGCTGCTGGTGGAAAAATTGAAGCTGGAAAAATTGTGCTCCAGACAGGAAAGGGAAGCTGATGGCCACCTCATACCGTGTTACAGCTTGTCCCCAGCTGGCTGAAGACCAAAAACCCAAAAGCAAACTTGGTATCGTTTAAAAGAAATGTAATCCTATCATGGGGTAGGGCAAGTTTTCTTGAACGGGACACAAGACGCTCTTAAGGAAAAGAGAAGATTGAAACGTGTGCTTTTACTAAAATTAAGAACTTGTGTGTATCAAAAGTACCTTACAGGAAGTGAAGTCAAACTACAAACTGGGAGAAGATACTTCCAACATATATAACTGAAAAAAAATAGTATCAGCAATATACATATATACGGACGGTGCCAAAAAATGTATACACATTTTAAGCAAAAAAAAATGTATTAAAATTGTACTACTCAATATATACCGATAACAAACGATGAATACAAGTCACGTGTGACTTCTGCAATGACAAGAGGTGCTCAAAGCGGTTCCCATCAGCGTCCAGACACTTCTGATGACGGTGAACTACTGCCTGAGCAACGGTGACCAAAGGGTCCACTTGTATGTGTTTTATTAACTCCCCCGGTATTTGTAAAACTACTCACTAATAATGCAAGGGTAAACAATGCATGAGAAAATGAACAAAACACAAGAAAAGGCATTTTACAGAAGAGGAAATACACGTGGCCAATAAATATTTGAAGAAATTCTCAACTTCAGTAGAAATTAGGTTGAGTGAAGAAGAGCAGACACCAGGAGCCGACACACAGCGTGATATTCCATAGAAAATAGCAAAATCAAATAGTAGACACACGATCTTCTTAGGCACGAACCTACATATGGAACCACTCTTTTAAAATGAGGAATAGTAACCAAAATCCTGGAGAACTGGATTGAGTAGCTGTCCTCGTCCTCGTTCTGAGTTTGGGAGTTCCTTATATTAAGATCAAAGAACAAGACAAACAAGTGAGAAACAAAAACTCATAGACACAGACAATAATTTAGTGGTTACCAGAGGGTAAGGGCAGTGGGGGGAGGGAGATGAGGGTAAAGGGGATCAAATATATGGTGATGGAAGGAGAACTGACTCTGGGTGGTGAACACACAATGGGATTTATAGATGATGTAATACAGAATTGTACACCTGAAATTATGTAATTTTACTAACGATTATCACCCCAATAAATTTTAAAAAAAGAACAAAGAAATATTTTAGAATAGCCAAAAACAACAACTACTCATAACAGAAGGCCACACGTGGGGGGCGGGTCACGTGTCACATTCTGGGCTGTAGCAGTGCCGACTGCAGGGGCCTTGCCTGCGGGTACGGGTCCTGCCCCTGGTCCACTCTCAGGTTTGCAATGGAGCCCAGTGGGCGTCTCAGACAGGTGTTCTGCCAGGTCAGGAATCCAGTGGGGTCTTTGCCTCATCCCCTGTAACCCAGAAGACTCCTCAAGCCAAGCCCTCCGGCAGCCTCTGCTTAGCCAGAGTGACCACGGACCACTGGGTGCTCGCGTGAGTGCGTACACGACAAGCACATCTGCCACTGCTGCTCCCTCCGGGGTGAATGCACCGCCTCACGCCAGTTTGGCCCCAGCCACACCCCACTGCAGGACCAGCCCAGTTGTCTGGAAGAACCCTGTCTTTCTTGCCTCATTTTAGCACCTCTGACTGTGAGCATGGGGCATTCCCTGGGGTCATTTGCTGTGGCGCCCTCGGGACACTCCCGGCCTCACCAGCGTGGGACCTCAGAGGGACGGCCATCGGGGGACTTTATGTGGCCAGTCCTGCTCTGTTCAGGTCTTTGCCCCTGGTGAGCATGCCGACATGAGTCTCCTGCTGGAGACCCCCTCCCAGCTCCAAAAGCTTCATGACTGCTCTTTTCGCCAAGATGACTTGTTTTCCTGCAGTCACCGAGGACAGTCCGCTGATGTGAGCATCTTGTGACTTGTCTCCCTGGCACTTGCCTGCCCAGCAGCTTCCACTGCTCCCAGCAGTAGTGAGGAAGAATTAGCGAGAGGAGGAGGACGAGGACAGCTGAGAAGGACATTGCATGTGCTTGGCCTGACGGTCCCACTGGGGGTCCCACGGGGACAGTAATGCACTTCCTCTTTCCTCCCACGGGGTCTTGGTGACACGGCTGTCTGAGGCTCTTACTGCCCTGGTTGAAGGTGAGGGACTTCCCTGAATTGGGGGCAGAACAGCCATTACTGTCTCCTGAGCCCACAGGGCAGGGTGGACATGTGGAATTTGTCCTGGACACCAGCATGCTGAAGACCCTGGTGGTCTCAGGGCTCCTGCCATGTTGGCGCTAAAGCATTTTTCCTGGACCTTCGAAAGGCCCAGGGCAGGAGGAGAAAGCCGGAGGTGAGAGCCTAGCCTCGTGACCTCACCAGAGCTCGGATTCTGCGTGAGGCGCTTTCTTCTGCCTGACGCTATTCCTGCTTTCAGGAAGGGCATGGCTGGGAGTCCGAGCATAAAGTCGGAGAGAACTAATTAGCCATGTCCTTCCTTCAAAACCCAAATCACGGCCCAGAATGAGGATCGCGGTATTGTCGCCATCATTACCATCCTGCACTCATTGATGCTCCAGCCCTTTCATCCCGGAATTTCAAAGCAGAACGCTCTGTAAGGAGATGGCTATCATGTGCATAATGAGAAACATCCTCTGAAAACAGAGCTTTCAGCCTCTTGACGGGAAAACCTCTGATTTCTACCATGTTCATCGCACAAGGAAGTCCCTGAGGATGGATGCTTGTTAACTGGGGTCCAGACACTAATCTCAGAGGCAAGAGGTCCCCACACACTGCAGACGCGGGGCTGTGGGTGTCTAAGCTTCTGAAATTCATTGCATCCGACTCTATCCCCCTCATGCCCACCCTCTTTCCAGAAGCCGTGGCATCAATAGAAAGACAAGGGCAGCCGGATCGGTGTGCACCAGAGAAGCACAGCTCTGGCCAGACTGCCTGGGCTCAGACCCTGGCTTTGCCCTGGAAATTTCAGCTGTGTGTCCTTGGGCAAGTTACTTACCCTTTCCGTGCTTCCATAAAATGAGGGTAATAGGTTCTACCTCTTGGGGATTCTAAGTAGTATATGAGTCATCGTACATCCAGCAAAGCTTGGAAGAACGTTTGGCTCATAGTAAGTACTCAGTAAATTTACAGTGAGGTGAATCATGGCCCTGGTGATGTCACCTCCTGGCTCAGAATTCAACTAGGGCTCCCCCTGCTCTGCTAGGATGCAGACCCTTGGCACAGCTCATGAGGTTCTCCAGGGCCTGGGCCTTCTCTGCCCTCTAGGAACGCTCCTGGGCATGTGCCACTCACCAGCCACCCTGCCCCAGCACCGCCCTCGCCCTCGGTGTTCTGAAGCTCTCTGCAGGTCTCACTCACCCTCCGGCCTCTGCATTGGCCCATGGCCCGTCTTGGAAAGTTTCTCCTCCTGGCTCTCCTTCCTGTTCCTTGCCAGCTTGCCCTGGTCCTTTAGGACGCAGTTCAGTGTCACTTCATCGGGGAAGTTTTCCCCAACTTCCCCGTCGGATTAGATGCCCCGCCTGTGAGTGCCACGTGTGTCCTCTTCCTGGCGATGGTCCACGGCTCAGGCACACCCTCCCCATCCTCATGTTCTCTCTTCTCCTTCCTCCATCCTCATCCTCATCTCCATCACCATCTTCTGCTCCTCCCACTAGCTCATCCCTTCCTTCCAGGCAGAACTTGAACTGGCCACCTTAGTGACTGGTCCTTGCACATGCCCAAACACCAGCTCAGGAAGCCCTTCCTGTCTCCTCCAGGCGCGCACAAGCCTTTGAACAAAGGTGATGCCCACACTTCTTGGGGGCAGCTCTTCCCTTTTCATCGGGCATTTCAGGGGTCACAGAGAGACTGCACAGAGCACCCATCCCTGCCTGGCTCGTCGAGGATGTGGAGTAGGTGTGTACTGCGTGGATGGACCCCCGGGGAGGTGAACAGGTGGGTAAGTGGGCAGGTGGGCAGCGAGGTTATTCCAGCAAAGGCGGGAGCAGGCTACTTATACCCTCTGTCCTGCAGGAAACGCCCCTTGGGTCCCCTGGCAGACTTCCTCTGTGTCACCATAAAACCCTTTGACAAATTAAAGGACATCATTTCTAGGGACGCCCCGATCAGCAGACAGGTCCTCTTATTGGTGTTAAATATCGTAAGTGACAAATTCATTCTGGAAGCATGCTGCGCACAAGAGTTTTGCTAAATGCCAAGCTCTTGACTGTGCTTTGGGACTAGCTGTCTGGGAATAAGGAGCTGGTTTAACCCGGAGGAGACGATGGACAAGGGCTGCTTGTGGGTAAGACCTCCGCTCGGTCCTGCTTTTCTGACACTCATACTGCAGAGACGGGCAAATTCTCATAAATCGCTCTTACGTGCCCAAGGAAGAGTATGCTATTTGGGGCTCTGGAGACTGAAAAACAAGTGAAAATCAAAGCACGGGAGCTCGGGATGTCTGATGAGAAGCAAAGCAAGGCCACCTTCTAGGAGAGGGGAGACCAAGGATGCAGAGAGATGGGGATCCTGGTGGAGGGCTGTTCCCGGGGGCGCAGCCACAGAGCAGCAGGTGGAGACAGTTGTCTCTCCTGAACCAACACCTGTCCTCCTGTCCACACCTGCCCGCTGCTATCCACGCCTGCCTCCAGGCTCAGGGCCACACGGTGACCAATGAGCAAGGAGGCAGTACTTTCTGGATCCTGAGAGGAGGCTGCTGGGATGGGAAGGGATGGCAGCCCCAAACCCTCTGACCCTGACTGAATGCTGGAGAGCATATTCCCGCTTTGCTCCCTTCCTGCTGGGAGCATAAGAAGGGGCAGGCACCCCCAAAGCCTGAGCCCCCTGGGGTTCCTCATCTTTGTTGTTATGTGTGGCTTATGGACTCCTGGCTAGGATAGCATCCCAGGGCTGTAGGAGGCCGGCTGGAGGGAGGGCATGGCTCTGAGCTCCATGTCGTGTGGACAACGGAGGGAGAACCAGCCTCCAGGGTGGATTGGTGACCTGCAGTGCCCCGCGGCCCGGAGCAGTCACCCACATTTCTCAGAAGCAGCCTCCAGGGTGTGACTGGCCAGCCCCTATGCTGTGCGTCCCAGCGGACTCGAGCTCTGATGGCACCTCCCAGCAAGCTCTCGGCCTTCCCCTGCGTGCAATCCCACCTTCTCTCTGAACTTCGTCAAGCAGCTCAGTGTCAGGCACACACAAGCGCCGCGCCCACTCTCACCACTGGATTTCCTGGTTCCTTCCCTTTTTGCATCTGGACGGACCCCCGACTATGTGCCGGGCACTTAGGAGGAACCGGGGGTGCAGTGATGAACAAGTTCCTGCCCTCCGGAGACTTCTAGTCTGGAGGGGGGGCAGACAATCAGGGAGGGAGCATGACGGGTAGATAATATGCAGATAATCTCCCCCCATGCTAGGCTGAATAATGGCCCCCAAAGATGCCCCCGTCCGAATACCCAGAACCTGCAAATACGTGACCTTACATGACAAAGGGACTTCACAGATGGTATTAAATTAAGGCTCCTGAGATGGGAGATGATGGTGGATTATCTGGGAGGACCCAACGCCATCACAAGGGTCCTCGTAACAGGGGCCGGGTAGCCACAGCCACAGATTGGAAGATGCTGGTTGAGGATGGAGGATGGGCCACAGCCGAGGAATGCCTCTAGGTGCCCGTAGGGGCTGGAAAGGCGAGAAAGCATTCTGTCCTAACGCCTCCAGAAGGAACACAGTCCTGCCCATGCCTCAGTTTCAGGACTTCTGGCCTGTAGAGCAGTAAGATAATAGATTTGTGTTGTTTTAAGTCGTCTCCAAGTTTACAGAATTTTGCTAGAGCAGCAATAGAAGACCAATCTCTTCCCCTCCCCCCAAAACTCTGTGACTAAACGAGAGTAATGGCTCGAGAGTGGCTGAAGGAGGAGAGAGCGATGGCTGCTGTGACAGGTGGCCTAGCGAGGCCTCACTGAGCAGGTGACAGGTGACCAAAACCAGGGTGGCGGGTCAGTTGGCAGGTCAGCTGCGTGCTGGTGAGGTCTGAGGGCTCGGCTCTCCTGCCAGTGGAGCTGGGCTGGGCAGGCAGATGGTGGCCCAACCAGAGGCCATGGCTTGGGTGCCAGTGTCCACCCCACCGCGCTGCTTCAGGTGCTTTCATCCTTCACATCCAGAACCAGACCGTCCCATGAGCCCTGCCCACCAGGCCACCGGAGTGCACAGGCTTCTCTCGGACTGTCCGGAAGCCCTCCTAGCCTTCAGGTCCTTTAGAGAGAGCTGTAGGGGTGTGGTATGGCCTTGGGGAATCCAGTAGAGTCCCCTGTGTAATAAAGAACTTGGTCTGGCCCAAAGAGCAGTCTGGCCTTTGCCCTCAGCTTCTGGGAGGTGACCTATGTCATCTGGATTAGAGGGCTTTTGTTTAGGGTGGGGCTCGCCAAGCCAGGAGGACTGAACACGTGACTTAGGGTGAAGGCTTTGGGTCATGCAGTCTCAAGCACCTGGTGACTGAGATCAACCTCATGGCCAATCAATCAATCAATCAATCATCAATAATCAATCCACATTGCCCACCTAGTGGAGCCCTGACAATGCTCTGGACTGCAGGTTCAGCTGAGCTTGCCTGGTTGATAATATGCAGCAAGTGTTGTCACAGCTGGATGCTGGAGGGGGCGCGTCCTGACCCCCTGGGGAGAGGGCCCTCTGGAACCCACCCAGACTACGGCCCAACACCCCCGCCCTTGGCTGGTCCGCCCTTGGCTGGTTCTGACCCATATGCCTGCCTGTTGTAAATCGCAACTGTGGGGGAGCTGTTTTGTCGGGTTCTGCAGGGCTTTCTAGCCAATGTCAAGCCGGCGCGTGGTGTGGGGACCCCCCTCCCCACGATGTCCACGTCAGAGTGAGAGTGGGCCTGCGTGGAGACTGGTCCCGAACCTGGGCAGTCCGTACCCCTCCAACATGTAGAAAGCCACGTCCCTCGCAGAGGGATGTCCAGCACCGACCCAGCCCTGAGCCCTGGCCTGCTCGCCCAGCGCCGACTGTCCCAGGAGCCCCAGCGTCCCCATGCCAAGGAGGCCTCCACCGGCTGCTTCCACATCTCAGGCCTCTGCTGTCCTTATTAGGGCTTAAGGCTCTAAGACATGTGACTTAGAAACAGCTCCTGAGGTGGTTGACCACCTCAGAAATGCAAATCAGTATAATTTCCCTCAATACAGGCAGCATTGAGCATTAAAAATGCATATTCCCTGCTGTGCAGAGAATAAGAAAAAGCAGTGCCTTTTAGAAGGAAAACGCGATGACAGAAGGACCTTTCTGGAGCCCCAACTGTAAACTAGGTTCTCGACTGGGACAGAGGAAGAAGCGGTGGCCACAGCTAAGTGACGTTGGTGTTACCTCACGGTACCAGCGCAGTCTGGGAGGTTAGGAAAACGGGCGGACCTGCCAAGTGGCCAAAGCGTGCCCGCAGTCCATGTAAATTAGAGGGGGAGGTGTTCCCACACCCTTATCTGCCTTCTTCACTTCTTTTCCTTCTTCCCAATTCCCCTCTGAGCCTGAAGGGAGAAGTTGGTGCTTGGAAGGTGTCCAACTCTCAAGCAGAAGCAGAGGTGAGAGAGGAGACCTGAGTGAAAGCCGGGGAAAGCCACACCCCTAGGAGCACCTGGCCCAGGGGAGGGGCCACCCGGGGCCCCTGATTCCAACCCGGCTGCACCCTCGGTCCCTCTGAGGGAGGATGAACCTCCACCCTGCCTGTGTCAATACGCCAGCCAGTGACACTGATTCTGCCCAGCCGTCCCTTCCTCCGGCACCGCCCCCCCCCCGCCCGTGCCCAGGGTCACCCCCTTCCAAGTGCCCTCCCTCCACCCCGGGCCTTGTTTTGCAGCCTGGCCCAGGTGCCATGTGTCAGCATGCTGACATCTGTCCTTCACCTGAGGCTGAGCTCCTTGAGGCCAGGGACCCCGGGTTTGGCTCTAACGTGTGCTTTGCACAACCTGTGTTGAAAGGAATGAAGGAATGATGCCCAACGTCTAGTTTGTCCAGAGACTCACAATAACAGATTCTGGGCTTTAAGGGCCAGAGGTCGGATGCATCTTTTCGCCCAGACAGGAAGTCCCTACACAGCACACCTGTTGGGGGGCCGCCAGCCCCTCCTTCTTTTAGGGACAGCAAACAGCGACTGCACTGGGTGTCTGTGTGGCGTAACAGGTCACCACAGACCCAGCGGCTCACACAACGCCCACTCGTGCCCTCACAGATTCATGGGCCAGGAGTCCAGGCCAGGGTCTCACCAGCTACTGGGGGAGGCTGGGTTCTCACGTGATCTTGGGGTTTTCTTCTGAGTTCCCAGGGTTGTTGGCAGAATTTGGTGCCTTGCAGCTGTAGAATGCATGGTGGCCTCCTTCCTCAAAGCCAGCAGGAGACAGAGCGAGTCCCTAACTCAGGCAGGGCCCCAGTCCCACCTGGAAGGACCTTCACCTGATTAGATCAGACCCACCCAGGATAACCTCCCTTTTGACGAGCTCAAAATTAACCGTTTCGGGACCCCAGTGACATGTGGTCTATGGGCTAGAAGCAAGTCACAGCTCTGACTGTCCTCAAGGGTGAGCCTTGATCGTGAGGCCATCTTGGAGCTCTGCAGTGGTAGCTAGTGGACACTGACCACCATGCTGCACCTGTCCCTGCGTGGTCACCTTGTGCGGCTACCTCGTCGTTACTTGTGCTTCTGGGGCACTGGGATGACAACCGAGGCTGACTCCACATCACACCGACCGGCTGCACTGGGCTCCACCCCCGTGCTATCTGGAACTGTCCTCTCGTCCAGCAGATGTTGTTTTGGGATAAGGGCACTGGGGCCTGCCCAGGCTTAGGGTTGTAGGATAAAACACCGGAGAGCTAGTGACATTTAAATTTCAGATAAACAACAACTGATTAGAAATAAATAAATCCCAAGAACTGCATGGAGGACCCCAGAATGTATCTGCGGTTTCTCTGTAATTTGGTGTAACACGGCTGGGAACAAACAGGGAGTCGCCACTGCAGGCTGGACCTGGCTCCAGAGCCAGGCCGTGCCCCTCGGCCTTGCAATCTGCTTAAAGACACAGACATGTGGGAATCTGTTACCTGCTTCCTCGATCTGCAAATGGGGCCGCAGGAGGGCAGCCTGGAGGCACAGGCCAAAGGTTTGCATGTGAGCCGGACCAGACAGCAGATTCTTGCTGTTGGGGTTCATAGGATGGCATTCGACCACTGTCCTGGTGACCACCTCTTTGTGTGCCCGCCAAATTCCTATGTTAAAGCCTTCACCCCCAAGGTGATGGCATTGAAGGTGGGGCCCTCATGATGGGATCAGTGGCCTGGCAAGAAGAGAAAGGAGAGATGTCCCTCTGTACCCTGCGTGAGGACAGTCAGAGACAGCCATCGGGGGGCCTCCCCAGACCCAAATCTGCAAGCCATCTTGATCGTGACCGTCTGGTCCCCAGGAGTCAGGGAGCCGTAAATGTCTGCTGCTATAGCCCCCAGTTGGCAGGAGCTGTTCTGGTGCCTGAGCTGACTGACACCCCCCTCAACCCCTGCCTGGCTCCTGCAGAGGCCGCCCCTCTCCCCTCCCACAGCCTCGCCTCCGAGCCTGAGGCCTGTCTCTGCCCGAGCTATTTATCAATGCCGGCAGGCCTGTTACATTAAACTGGGAGACAGAAAGTTATGGGGAGTAGTCGTGCCAGTGATCTGTCTCTGCTGAAAGTGGGCCACCTTTTGCTCTTCTGCATGTCACCGCCCATTTTGAAATGTCGTATTTAAATGATTAAGCGACGGACCATTTTATTTCCTCCAGCAGCTGACAATGCCACAAAATGAAGAGGTTTTAATTTAAAGCGGCACAATAAAAAGCCCTTCCCCTTTGCTTCGAAACTCAGCCAGGTGGCTCTGAAGGAGCCCTGGAAGTTGATTACAGCCTAGACAGGGGGGCTCCGCCCTCAATGTGGGGCTGCCCGGCCGTTCCAGCCTCCAGACCATTTCTGCAGAGCGTGTGACAGGCCCTGAGGTGGGGCCCTTGGCCAGTCTCCCCGTATCTCACGACTTTTCCCACTGAAATGTCTCAACCCCACACTCACTGTTTGGAGATGCAGGGCTGCTTTTTTTGGAGTACTTTTGATGTCCACTCGGGTGGGGGGAAGGTCCGGCCTTTCCGTGTGCAGCCCACCCAGCCTTCCACGCTGGCCTGGCACAGCGGTCAGGACCCTGACCCCTGTATGGGGTCGCCCATCTCCTGTCCCCAGGAAGCCCCAGGTGGAGCCGCTTCCAGGGGCATCCTGCACACCTGTAGGACACCGCAGCAGGGGCTGTCCCCCTCCCTGCTGCCCCTCCTTGCCGGCCCGGCATCTGGGGCTGCCGGACAGGTGCGCTGGGAGCTGCTGCTCCTCCACCACCTGGCCAGGCTGGCCTCCCCTTGCCATCCACGCCCCCGAGACTCGGAGTGAGCTGGCTCGGGCCGCCGTCCTCACCCATCCTGCTTGCCCTGCTGCGCTGTCAGACGGGCTCGCCAGAAACAGAAAGAGAAAGAGAAGTCCTGCTTCATGGTCTTTGCCCGTTCCTGTGGTGTCAATACTCCCACAGGGGCCCATGCCAGGTACCCACCGTGGAACAACCTGTTCACAAAACTGAGTGTCTCGCTGTCAACTCTCGTGAGCCTGCAGAGTGGCTCCCAGCCACCCCTGCGGGGACAGCCAGGTGCCCTCATAGGAGCCGAGTTGCTGCTTGTGTTTGTTCTGTCTCTGCCTCCTGGGGGCCAGGGCCCAGTGTCCTCCAGCAAACACGGCTCCCCTTGGCAGCGCTGGGCCTCCTCACTTCCCATCTGGCTGTTCGTTTGTCACGTCTCCCTTCCCGCGTCGGTCCCTCCATGTGGCCCAGCTCCCATCCGCCCTGCTCCCAGCCACCTCAGGACAGGTGTGTCCTTTCTTCAGGAAGCCCACCCTGACCAGATTGGCCAAATTCAGGACCCCACCCCGAAACACACACCGAGTAGCACAGTGTCCAGAAACATGAGTGTGCAGTAAACCATTGTCAAATGAAAGGGTGGTGCCTGCCCCAGGTCACAGACCGTGACTTTCCGGTAGTGGGAACCCATTGGAAGAAAGCCCCACAGCCGCTGATCACCTCCCCCAAGGTCAGGTCCTGTCCTGTGGTCCCCTCCCAGACCCATGTGGGCAGGCCCAGGAAACACTGACTGTGTTTTGCTCTGTCTGGCGCATACGAGGTGCTCAATAAAAGCATAATCAGTAAATGAGTGAAAGGCAGGCTCCCACAAGACAGCCCAGCCTCTTGGCTCTCTTACAGACCCGAGGGCCGTGGACGGCAGGGAGCTGCAGGCTGACCTGAGCGTGCTGTTCTTCTGTCACAGAAGCATGTGGAATTCAAGCCTGGTCATTAATCGCAATGGATCCGTCTGGAAAGTCTTCCTGTTTATAATTTGGACAAATCGCCCGGAGACTTCTCAAAGCACGTCCCGGGCACTGCTCTGGGAAGTATTGATCCTGTTCTGCGTGAGTGAGGGTGACATCCCGTCGGCGGCGCTGGGTGCGGGATCTCGGCCTCCTGCCAGCACCGGAGGGACACCAAACACAGCCCATGTCCCGGCCACTCTGCGGCTGCCGCGCTCGTCTGCGCTCTCAGGGCGCCTGCAGGAGTGGGAGGAAATACCACGAGTGAACAGAGGCTGGTCCTGGGGGGGAACTGAGGCCCACCTGCAGAGGTCTGGGTAACCTCCCACTGGGCGAGTGAGGGAGAGCGGGTAGCGGTCCCAGATCAAGGCCCCTGGTGTCTGGTGAGGACCCGCTTCCTGGTCCTCAGATGGCGTCTTCTCGCTGTGTCCTCACAGGGCAGAACGGGGAGGGAGCTCCCTGGGGCCCCTCCTGTAAGGGCGCTGATCCCCT
This sequence comes from Rhinolophus hipposideros, assembly GCF_964194185.1. NCBI lineage: Eukaryota > Metazoa > Chordata > Mammalia > Chiroptera > Rhinolophidae > Rhinolophus > Rhinolophus hipposideros. The sequence continues at coordinate 93,080,616 of NC_138054.1, forward strand.
TCCTGAGGGCCCCACCCCCATGACCTCATCACCTCCCAGAGGCCCCACCTCCTACTACCATCACCTTGGGGGTCACAGCATTCGGCCTGTAACAGTGACCTTAGCCCCAGTCTACCCCTGTTGCCCCAGCACCTCGTCAGTTTGGCGTTTGTGCCAGATTTTTCCTTTTCAAGCCAAGCGTCATGGTGACGTTCATGTTAAGTTCAGCAGGTGTGGCTGGGCACAGGCCACCTTTTGGCCCCTGGTTTTGGCCCCTGGTTCAGAGCAAGTGTGCTGGTGCATGAGACTCATGTGCTGGGCGGTTTTAGCCAAACATGTGGCCTACCTGAAAGACCACCACTGACGACCAGGTAGCCTGGCTTTCAACCCTTTTCAGACCCAATATCCATCTCTTGCCTCCCAGGGAGGACGACACTCGGGCAACCCTGAGACATGAGTGACAGTGCGAGCTGACTCCTTCTGGCCGTAGGTGAGGAGAGAAGTGCCTACACGTTACTGCCCCACACTCGCCCCAGCCAACATCCGCGGAACAGCCAGCTGTGCTGTGGCCCTGCCACCACCTGAAAGGCCCAATAGCCACCAGACGGCAGTCAGTGGCACATTCTGAGACAAACCTGTGTGAAACCTGCTGAAGACACAGGCGAGCTGTCCCACCCCAGAACACACAGATGGGGGGCAGCCGACACACTTGTGCTAAGAAAGATCCTTTCTTTATTGCAGGGATAAGTGTACAGCCCAGTATTTATTTTATGCTTGCTAGTGCTTTTTTAAATTTTGTAATAAACGCTTCTGAAAGCAATGAGCTAAACTAATGAAAGTACACATTTAATGAAAAAGCCAGCACGGAACTTCCATTGGTCATTGAAATCATGCTGACGCTGTAGCTTACACAGGACGCTTATTCATGGTGTCCATCTGCCTCTGGGCCACCGCGAGGACCCCGACCAGGTACCTATGCCCAGCGCTGTTGGTCACTCAAAGGAGACTTTGCCAAAAGACAATGGTTTCCGACAAGTGGCTGCAGAAGCATTCCTGCACGGATGTCACCTCATAAGGCATGGTTGTCATGCAGCCCAAACCCTGCCCTTCCAAACTCAGTGTGCTCAACTCCGATCCCAAGTTTCCTGGTATTCCAACCAAAGCCGTGCGCCGTTAATATGGTGGTGACACACGCAGAAGGAGGACTTCACACGCTGCTGGAAGAAGCCAGTTTTACATGACATCGGATACTTCAGACAGGGAATGAATTTCAAGGATGATTGGATGTTTCTAATCCAATTTATGAACTAAAAATACAGCTTTAGCGTTTCATTCTGTCCGAGGCAAAACATCTGGGACTATTGCGAGCACTACTGCAAATTCCGTTTAAAAGTTCCACCTGGAGGATAAAGCTATGTTTCCTTGTGGCCATAATAGGCGGACATCTTTGAGACAAGTGTCAGGTTAAAAGCCAAGTTATCGTAGTAAAAACTGTATGGAGCAGACATGAACTAGGAATGGATTATGGGGAAGCACAAATCAAAATTGTGTCCAACAGCTGAGACAAAGCACAGTCATACTGTAAGTGTGCTTGTCCAAATTTACACATACTTGTGTGTAAACAATTAGAGTAGCTGAATTGCACCATTTTGTGACGAGTGGATATTGAATAAGAAAACCCTTCACTGTGGAGATACGTGTTTTCTCTTTGCTTCTCACCATGAATAAGATTCTAGAAATGTTTGAGCCTTTGAAAAGCTTCTTTGTAATCAGCCTGAGTGCCCTACAATGGCCTTGAATGCTTTTGTAAACAAATCCTCTGAATTTTGGTTGCATCAAATAATTCAATGACTAGAGCGACAATAGCAAAAAACTTCAGCTTTGGGGGCTTTTAGAAAATGACAATTATTGGAAACAAAGCTTGCGAACAAGAAGACATTAAATTTGTCCCTAGACAAACAAGGAAGGAACGGAACAAATGAAACAATGTGAGTCCCGACAGCATAGAAGATTTAATTTGGAAATTATATGATTGTGCTCTGGAATATCTCAACTCAGAGAAAGCATCTTTTAATGAAGCCCTATTTTTAATTAAACAAATTTATATCCTGTACCAGAATGGAACAACATTAAGAGATTTACGAGTTTGTTACATCTAAATTTGGAGAAACATTCAAGAAAATTATATATGGAAATGACTTCAAAATAGACAACTTAGTTGATGAGCTTTTTCTTGGAAGAGTATTTGTCAAAGAAAGTTTCTCAGAATGAAGGCAAGAAGTCAACCTCTGTAAACACGCCTGGTGAAATATTTACACATTTCAGTGTGGGGAAAAAAAATAAACGTGAGTGTATCCTCTGCAGGCAGAATTTGCTCTGAGCTTGCCAGGTACCCCTGCACCTGCAGAGAGGAAATTGGCTCAATTAAAACTGTTATAGTCTAACAGAGACGAGTCAGTTTAAGGTGTCAACAATTTCAAATGTATGAACCAAATATGCAACTTTGAGGAAGGGCAGAAGCAACATTAGGGAACAAGACATCAGTGTTAAGATTCTAGTGAAAAATATTTATTCTTCAGAAAAACTCTAAGGGGTCTACCAATATATTAAAACCCACTTATCACTCAAAACAAAAACTGCTTGGAGGAAACATAACTTTATTTTTAGTGCCCCCACTTCACCCTGAAATGTGTCCCAGTTTGGGCGACAGATTGAATGACCAGCCTGCACACCATCCAAGCTTGTCTAGCACAGAGGTTTTCAAAACCTAGACTCTCCTGGCAGCTTATTTCCTTCTGACTCAGGCAATCTGAGACTTATGCTGTAGTTGATTTTTAATCAAGGTATAATTTGAAATACAGCGAAATGCAAAGGTCTTAGGTGTGCAATTCAGTAAGCTTCAACATATGTGTACTCCTACGTGACCAATACCCAACCAAGATCTGGAATGTTTCCCTCACTCTAGAAAGTTCTTTTGTGCCCTTTGCAGTTAATTCCCTCTCTCCATAGGTAACCGCTCTTCTTGATGTCAGAACTCAGAAGGATCTGGGTCCAGGCCCTGGCTCAGTTATGGACCAGCTGTGCACGCTAACTAGGGAAGTCAACATTCAAACTTCCCAAATGTCAGCCATCCATCCATGGAACAGAGCCCCAGTGTTGTTGAGAGATGCCATGAGTTGGCCAGGTAATGGCACAGTGCTGGGCGTACAGTTGGTACTCAGTAAACTAGAGTACAGACGGGGGTGATCGAGGGTCAGGGAGGACTGGCTCCCACCAGGGTAGGATTCCACCCTGCTCTGCCCTACCTCTCTGCCAGGCATCCTACCTGTCTTTCCTGGTCTGTCCAAACTCCCTTTAGTCTTCCTTCTGCAGACAAAACCTTGTGACCATCTCAATGTCTGGAGTCATCTTCTCCCGTGACACTCCAAGGGGGATACATGTCCCCATCCCCACTCACGTGTTCCTCTCCCTCAGCCACTTCCCGTGGTCCTTAGCACATGTGGCACCAGTTATCCTGTAAAGATAAGCCCCATGTTTCTATTGTCTGCTGCTCTCGGTGTCCCAGACTCTCGGCTCAGCACTTGGCATGAGCCACAACATGTGGCAGAAGTGGGCCTTAGCGAGGTGACCTAATCCACTCTGGGTCAGACAGCTGGAAGTGATGTAAGTGGGCGTGCTCTGTCCCCCTGGAATCAGCTAATAATACTCGGTGATGACGGACGCCTGTGAAGGGCTGTCAATCATCCCTACGTGGTAAGCCTTATTGTACCCATTTTATAAATGATAAAACTGAGGCTCAGAAAAGTGAACCCCCCACAGCAGCCAGCTACAAGGTGCTGGAGGTCCATTGAGTCTGGCTCTTTTGGCTCCGTCCTAGCCATTGGAGATGGGGGTGGGCTCAGCCTGCCTGGACCTCACCCATCTCTGGGCTTCAAAATCACCTGGGAGTAACCCCCCTGCCCCGGCCCGATTCTCAGAGGCCTAAATTCAGCAGGTTGGCCTGTGACGGTTTGCCTGTTGGGGAGTCCCCAGGAGAGTCTAATGTGGTGCCACCTGTCTGTGGTCCCATGTCCTTGATGGAGTCAGAGGCCCCCCATCTCAGTGGCTCGACATCACTAATTCCCGACTTCTGCATGGACCTCTGTGGCCATCAAAGGGACAGAGAATGGTGGCTCACACTTACTGGCTTCAGAGCCCCTGTCCCCTGACCCAGCCCCTCAGCTCCAGCCCCCACCCCAGATCCCCCAGGGAGAGATGACACGGAGCAGCCAACGTCTCCCCAAGTCGGTCTCATGTCTGTGCCCCACAATGCAAATGTGAGGGATTATTTTTACCTGCAAGTGCGGTTGAATGTGTCTGATACGTATTTATAACGGCCCGAGAACCTGAGCTAGTAGCAGCCGTTCTGAGTGACAAGGAAAATCGTTAGAAATTGTTCCCTGTAGAAGTAATGAGCCCATCAAAGCATCTCCTGGTGGCTTCCCACACAGCCAGGTGTGGCAAGGTGGAGGATGTGGGCCCTGCCTGGCCCGCTCTTGCCACCCCCCACCCCATTCCTGAACAGGACCTAGGTGGGCAGGGGCTGGGGGTGCTGTTTCTTGATGCAGAAGATAACTTGGCCAGCAGCCCTGTCCCATGGGCATGGCCCTGGGAGAGCCAGGCGGGCAGAGTGGCCAGAGGGGCGCCCAGGAAGCTTGTACCAACACCTGGGGGAAGACGCAAGTCCAAGTGTACACCTGAGGCCACCTCCCTGGGAGGGTCCCCCCACCCGCAGGGCGTTCAGATCCCACCTCATGTTGCAGCCTCACCCATGCCCTGCTGCCCAGATAACCTGGTGGGTCCCTCACAGTCCAGTCGAGAATCCCTGTGGCAGGTGAGCAGGGAGAGTCCAGTACCAAGGATGACTAATTTGGGGGCACAAGCACGCAACCTCAGGGTATAGACTCAGCAGCAGAGGAAGGGGGATGTCAGTCAATGTCAAGGTGACGGACAGGTCGCAGCACTGAGCCTCGGCTGAGCTTGTCTCTAACTCCCCTTCCTTGACCTGGATCCCAAACCTAGTGAAATAGAAGCCTTTTCTTGGCTGCTGCCAAATGCTGAGGGTGAAAGGGACAGTGTCTGTGTCAGCTCTTGGTTTAAACCAAGTCAGGGACAAGGCAAATTGGTTCATTATTCATTTTATCGATTCCTTATTTTCAGAACAATCTAACAATTACACGTAAAGCGCAATGCATGAGCTTGATTTACAGCAAAGCTGTTAGTTTACTGCCCCCAGTTGGGCACCCGACACTGTGTGCCTCCTTGTAGCATGTCAACCCCCCCAACGCCCCCTTTCCCCCCGCCTGGGAGCAGCACTCCCTCCCTGTTACTTATAGGAGAGACCTTCCAGAGAATGGAGCCCTCACGGAGCAGGAATGAAAGCCACGCCACACAGCTCACGTTCTGTCATTCTGTGGCTCAGTCTGGGGCTCACACTGGGGCCCTGTGGGCACTTTAGAGCATCCGCAGGGCTGGCTGAGGCCCTGGGGTGGGGACAGGGCCGGAAGCATCAGGAGGCCAGTGGGACAGACCCTTCTGGGGGTGGCCCCAGCATCAGCGCCTGCTGAGGCCCCAGCACCTAGACCCTGCAGGACCCCGGACGGTGATGTTGCACCTGGGTGACAGGCTCCCCTGCAGAAATGGGAGAGGCCTCCGTACAGCCTTCTTCTGGGCTCTGCTCAGGGGCTCCCCCAACACTGTTAGGACGGAGTCTGATCCCATCCCCCAGGCAGGTCCTCGGCCCGTGACCGGAGGGCCCAGGGACCCTGCTGCTGCAGCCCTGAGAAGACTTTGACTTTGGTTGTCAAAGCGGCTGTCACTGTATGCTGATCCCACAGACTGATTAACACCAGTGGGCAGGGAAACAAGGGCAGGGCACTGAGATGGGAGGGCAGGGCTGCCGTCGGGGAGGTAAGGGAGAGGGCGAGGCAGGGGTTGGGGCCATGAGAACTTCAATCCAGGGCCTCAGACCACCTGGCCACTGGGTCTCACTGTGCCTGGTCTGTCTCTGGTTCTCTACTCACCTGTCCTGGGCACAGGGACCCCCCACAATGAACAGTGAAGGGAGGCTGCCCTCCCCCAGCTCTGTGCTGGCAATCGTCCACCATCAGGGTTCTCTCTTCTAATTGAATGCTGGTGAAATGACAGCTCCTCGCCTTGTGTTTTATCTATTGGAAAAGGAAGGAAAACACTTCAGATTGTGAGGGGAACAAAGGAGAGTTAATAATCAGAGAGCTGCCTGGAGGCCCATTGAAAGACAAAGCTGGTCCCTGATTAGCCCCTGGAGTTGAGGGGAGAGAGGCCCATGGGATCTGGAGTGTCATTTTGTTGTCTCTGCTGGCAGGGCTCCTCCGAATTGCTATTTAAATTATTCAGCATGCTTAAGCACAATTTGACTCGGGTATTGGGTATTGTCAGGCTGCGTGATTCAGCTGAGGGGCCGTCTGTGTGGCCCTGGAGCTGGACAGAGCTCACCCTGTTGTCCCTAAGGGGTGTCACTCTCCCTCTCTCCAGTAGTATCTGTATTTTGCTGCCCACCATTCTTTCTCCTCTTTTGGGAAGGCACACCCACACTTCTTTTCGGAATTCCCACCCCCTACTCTCCCAGGGGTCTCAGCCAATCAGCAATTCCCCTCTCCTTGGCCACAGGAAGTCTTCACAGGCTGTGCTAGACTGAAGCCAGACCGACCTGAGTGACCTTCTGGCCATCTTCTGGGTAGGATGGGAAGGAGACCAGACAAGTCTCCCTGGGGACAGGGCACAGGAAGGGCACAGGCCTGGAGACCAGTGGCTCAACAGTCACTTTGTAATTGCAAGAGGAAAATCAGCCTCAGAATGAACCCCCCTGAAAGCAGTGAGGAGAGACCAAGAGAAATCAGGCATAGGAGGGAGGGGGTTGTGGGCTGAATTGTGTCCCCCCAAATTCATGCCCACATGCATGCAGAATGCGAGGTCTTTGAAGACATAATTATTTAAGGGCGGTCACACTGGAGTGGAGTAACCCCTAAGCCCAATGTCACTGGTGTCCTTATAAGAAGAGAGAAGGACACACAGAGACACACAGAGGGAAGAAACACATGTGACGACAGAGCCAGAGATTGGAGTGATGTGTCTATAAGCCCAGCATTGCTGGGGCCACCAGAAGCCAGGAGAGCAGGAAGGACCCTCCCCTAGAGCCTCCAGAGGAAGCACGGCCCTGCTGATGCCTGGATTTCAGACACGTTCACGCATCTAGCTGCCAGGGCTATGAGACAATCAACACTTGTGACCTACAGTCAGCCCTTTGAGGCTCTTTGTTACCACAGCCGCGGGGAACTGGCTGGAGGGTCTCGATTGAGTGTTGGGGCTTTTCTCCCTGAGGACCGTGGGGGTCAGGACAGTTCATAAATGCTCTGCCAGGGTTTGGCCAACTTGAAGTGAGGTTTTGATGATCTGTGACCAAAGGATTCCTAGTTGACACACTCTCCAAAATAAGGCAAGGGGTATGTCTGGTTGGCCAGAAGCAGAGAGACACGTGCTCCAGCCACACAACAAGCACGCCCCAGGCATCCCTCCCCCGAGGTGCCTTCATGTCCCCAAATGATGACTAAAGAAGACCTTCCTTCAAGGAGTTCAGTGCTACAGGAGAAGGAGAAGGATGTAGTCACAGAACTAAAACACAAGCCACCACAGAAAAGCTGCTGCAGGAATTCACAGATGGTTCAACCCCTTCGGGCTGGTCTGATCATCGAAGCCTGTACTTAGCAGGTAATGTGTAAAATGAGACATTTCGATGCCTCATCCTAACTGATTGGGGAAAATATATTATTTCTGGGCAACATTTTAATGTCCTACACATTCCTTCAGCTTGCATTACTAAAGTTCGTAAAAATGGAGTTCCTCGTGATGGAGAAGAAAACACTCCCTCTTGCTAAGGGGTTAAGCCCTTTTCTCAAAGGATGGGGCTGAGCTTGGCAGCTCACTTCTCTGTTTTACTCAGTAAAGGAGGAAAGACCACCATTTTGGGGTACCCATGTGCAGGAGTCTGGACTGTACGTTTTCAGATTCAATGTTTATAACAACCTGACAAGAAACATATTACCTATTTGTTTCAGCTCAGAAAATAATAGACTTCAAGTAGTTCAATAAGTTTCCCCAGATGACACAACTGGGCAGTGATTGAATGCAGCTCTGTCTGTTTCTAAAACGCATGCTTGTGGTCTTTTTTAAAACAAAAACAAAAACAAAATCATGCTTCATCTCTAGAAGTTTTCAAAGAAAAGAAGCCCAGCGTGCTGGTGGCCTGACGTAAGGTCACGTGAAAGGTCTGGGGCAGAACCAAAAGTACACAGAGGGCTCACCTGGCAGAGTCCCAGCTCACCATCTGCGCTGCCTTTTTCTTCCCTGTGTTTTCTAAAACGTTCCACAAAAATCTCAACACCGGGAGGCCATTCCCAGAAGACGTATTTGCATCTTGCTTTTCTAGCAATAAAAGAAAGTGAGTGTTCACTTTCTCCCACTTCAAGAAGGAACAGAATGGAAATGTGTTCGAATTGCCGAGAGCCTGGTCCTTCTCACTCCTGGGCAGGATAAACAGACTTTCGTTTTCAATGTCTCTCCTCTGAGCTTTTCCCCCATGACAATCTGTGCACACCACAGCTGGAGCAGGCATTACGGAAGGGAAAGGGGCTTCTGGGTCCCCAGGGGGTGGACACTGAGCCACATACCGACACACATGCCAGGGAGAGAGCAGCCAGATGGCCAGCGACTGACCACGGGGCACCCATCCCCCGCCCCTTTCCTCAGCAGCCCCCCTCCAGAGGGACTGGAGGCATTTGTCATTGGAGGGGGGTGTGACAATCAAGTCAGTGCACCTCCCTGCAGACGAAGGGAGAGAGGGCCCATGGCTGCATCTCCTGGCTGGGGAAATGCCATAGTTTCAATCCAAGTGCTGCTTGCTGGTCTCCACGCCCTCCTCCTCAAGTCCCCTGTCACAGCCTCCCAGCTGGCCTTCCCATCCAGCAGCTGTGCCTCCACAGGGCTCCCGCCACCCCCTCCTCCTGAGCACAGGGCTGCCCTGGAAGATGGAAGTGCTATTTTTCTAGACCATCTCCAAGGTCCTACCTTTTCATATTGCGAGTCTCCCTGCAACCAGCTCCCTCGACACCATGCTGCTGAGAGGGGTGGTCTGACCAGCCTGTAAGGCTCGCACGAGCCCTCCCCTCATCCACACTGGGAAGTGTCTCAGGTCTAGAAAACTCACAAGGCCAAATGAAGTGTGCTGAATGGTGGCCCAAAGGCATGAACGTGTCCCAATCCCCCAACCTGGGAATGTGAGCTTCTGTGGCAGCAAGATCCTGAGGGGGGACGCTGATCCTGAGTTATCCAGGGAGATCCTGCCCACAACCGTGCGGTCTCGATGAGAGCGAGGCGAAGGGAGTTTGAAGACAGACGTGCAGAGAGCAGAAGCCGTGGGAGATGGAGGCTGAGATAGAAGTGATGGTGCGGCCGGAAGCCCAGGGTCACCTGCGGCTGGGAGAGGCAGAAAGAGCAACGTGAGACTCAGGCATCCAGCAAAAAGCAGGTAGAGAGACGTTCCCTGAGCGTCGGTTGGAGGGAGGCAGCTCTGTGGAGGGTGAGCGGAACTTTTCAGGGAAAGGAAATGTCTGTGACAAACTCCCTCCCGCACAAGAAGGCTGGGGCTGGTGTGCTGGGGAAGGAGCGGGGCCCAGTCCATGTGGGGCCATGGCGGCCAGGCCACCGGGGTAGGTTTTATTCTAAGCACTCAGAGTCTTTTGAGGAGGACAGTGATGGATATGATTGACATTAAAAACCAAACAAGTTAAGCACAGCCTGCTCTGGAGGTGGCTGATGGAAAATAGACTCTGGGACATGTGGCAGGCCCGCAGAGGGACAATCCTAGGGCTGGGGCAGGAAACAGGGCCTGTCTGAGCCAGTTGAGCTGATGCACTTGAGGTTTTTCCAGTGGAGAAGGGAAGCACACAGCTGGATGTGCAGCCTGGAGCCCCAGTGGGGCAGGGGTCCTGTGGCCCAGTGGCTGCTGAACACCATTTAAAGGCAGGGATGGACAATAAACTTAGGAGGATGGTAGAGCTAGAGACAGGAAGGTGTAAGGGGGACACCTGGGTGCTCCGACTTGTAAAGACTGGGCCCAGGAAGAGAAGCCGGCAGAGAAGGTGGGGAGCGAGCGGTGGCCAGGGAGCCAGGGGCCAGGGGGCGTGGGGGGGGGCGGTGGAAGCGAGAGCTGGGAGAGTTTCAGGGAGGAGGGAAGGCCCGCTGTGCTAAATGCTGCTGAAAGCTCTAATATTATGAGGGCACTCGAGTCCCTTCTATTCAGCCCCGTGGAAGTCCTTGGCAACCTTGAGAAGGTTGGTTTTCAGTCGTGAGGATGGAATTGACCAGGTGCCAGACAGGTGGCTGCTGATGAGAAGCAAGGATTACTGGAAGCAACTTACCCCAAAGCTTGGCTGAGTGCCCCTCGTATCAGCTACCCTTTCCGAGAGAAGTTATTCCACGGTCACCCCCGAGGTCTTGCAGCCCTGACATCTGTGGTAAGTCCTGGCATGTGTGTGAGGAGCTCGTTCCCCAGGTGCGTTGTACATCCTCGGTTTTCCCCGCTCAGTAAAGCGCTGGGTCGCCCGGGAGCGACAGAAATAACATGCTATTTGTTCCTTTCCAGACGCCCTGTCAGCACCTGGGCCAGCTGCGGCACCATCGTGTTGGGGGGTCTCCTCGTGTTGTGAAGACGCCCTGATAAGGACAGTTGTCCAACACGTGCAGACAACACCCCAATTAGAACAAGGGCAAAAGACCTGAGCAGACCCCTCACCGTGCAAGCCATGCAGACGGTGAGGAAGCATGTGAAAAGATGTCATCTCATGTCGTCAGAGAAATGCAAATTACCACAACAAGCAGAGACCACCACACAGCTCCTGGAATAGCTGAAATCTGGACACCGACACCGGCCAACGCGGGTGAGGATGTGGAGCAGCAGGAATCCCGTCATTGCTGGTGGGCACGCACGTGGTGCGGCCACGCTGGAAGACCATCTGGCATTTCCTTAGAAAACTAAACACGGTCTCACCATGTGATCCGGCGCCCTTGGCCTGTGCCTAAAGGAGCTGAACACTCACGTCCACACAGAAACACACACACGGATGTTTACAGCAGCTCTATTCATAATCACCCAAACTTGGAAATGAGCAACATGTCCTTCAGTAGGAGATGGACAAATAAATGCACAACCAGACAATGGGATATTATTCAGCGCGAAAAAGAAATGAGCTACCAAGCCATGAAACATGAAGGAACCTTAAATGCATATGACTAAGTGACAGAAGCCAGTCTGTAAAGGGTGTATGATTCCAACTCTGTAACATTCTGCAAAAGGCAAAACTATGGAGACGCTGAAAAGATCCCTGGTTGCCAGAGGTTGGGGGGGAGGGGTGAATACACAGAGCACAGAGGCCGTTTGGGGCAGTGAAAATACTCTGTACCCACTACACTGGTGGGTACATGTCATGACACATTGGTCCTAACTTCCAGAATTCCAACCCCAAGAGGGAACCGTGATGTAAACTGTGGGCTCTGGGTGATGACAATGTGTCGATGAAGGTTCATCGATTATAACAAACGTACCATCTGCTGGGGGATTTGCCAGTGGGGGAGGCAGTGTGTGTGCGGGGGCTGTGGGCATGTGGGAAATCTCTCTACCTTCTGCTCCATTTTGCTGCGAACCTAAAAGTGCTCAAGAAAATCAATTCCATATATAACAAGAAAGGCACCCGAATGTGTCCGGATGGCAGGATGGGCCCTGCAACCCCATTAGTGGTACCAGGTCACAGGTACAAACCACAGGCTGGGAGCAGGAGCCCAAAATTCCAAAGTTCCTTTGCCAGACACGCCTGAGGTCATTACACTAAGACGAGAAGGGAGACCACCTGCGTCAAGCGTTTCCTACTCATGGCTTCAAGGCAGTTATTAAACACTACCTCTGACGCGCCCCGTTAATACACATAAATACGCACCAGTTCACAGACCCTTATTTCTGTCCGTGTGTAGTGACTAACCACAAACCCACGGCTACCTCGTGTTTTCCTATGTGACTCCCCTATGTCTGAAAATCTTCTCACACTCATTCCAAGGGGATGCCCCCAAAATACAGCTGGACTTGAACAATAAGTTCTGACATTTTCCTGTCGATGGCAGATGACAGAACTTACAAAAACGTGAAAGCAAACCCCTTTGGGGCGGGGGGTGATGCCAGAGTGGCCCCCAGTGGGTACTGGGAACATGGAGCTCTGCATGGTGAAAGCCTGGGATCCCCTCCCTGCAGCCAAACCCCCTTCACCCAGGGATGCCCCAGGGTCCCATGGGTTCACCTAGCATCAAGCAAGACTGGGAACTGTTCCCAAAACAATAATAACCCTCTTTGCACCTGGAAAACAGAGGTCCACACTTCTGACCCCCATGCCCCTGAGAACATACACGCCCCTAATCGTGCCAATTGGCCTGAGCCCCCTGGTACCCCTTCTCTAGATCTGCAATCGGGGGCCCACCCTCTCACACCAGCCCTCCAGCGGTGGGTCTCGCCCTGGCATAGCATGGCTTTCACGTCTTCTGCCCAGCTGAGCTCCAGCCCCTGCAGCACTGTAGACATAAAGAACAACACAGGAAGTGGAAATCTGAGGTTCTTTGCCAAAACCTCCCTCTGGAGATAAGTCTGACTGCTGCAAGAGATGGTGCTGACTGTTTTGTCCCCCCGCCTTTTCTGGTTGAAGGCTGCCAGTGACTCCGTGGCTCCACCCCAGCTGTGCTCTGCGCAGGCGGGGCTCCCACTTCACCTGAGGCCCCCACTACTTGCCTAGAAACTCACATGCAAGAGGCCCTTGGTAGCCATTGTGAGAAGGCCCGATTACTTAAAATAAAATTTGCTAAGCGAACCGATCTGGCCTGCTCAGTGCTTAGCCGTTCATCACAACACAGGGGCCATTAAAAACGAAACGTCCTTTTCTAAGGTTTTCCAGAGAAGGTGTTCCTTCACCTGAGTTATAGGATTAGTTTTTCTGCAAAGCCCACGGGAAGGTCAGCTCTGACCATCCTCATTTCCCCACGTCCACATTCAGGCTTTTTCATCACACAAATCTCTCTCTTGCTGCCTGTGTGTGCATGCTGTTATCTGTGACGCTTCGGCCACGAGCCATCCAGAAAATCTTAATTCCCAGGCTTTCAAAGGAATGGTGTTTTGCCAGCTGATATGCAGGTTTTTACGACACCGTGGGGTGCAGTCCCTTTTCTTGCAAACAGAAGATTGCTAAAAAACAATTGGCAGCCTACCAGGTGGACAAGTGTGAACAAATAAAGCAGAGACAATGCCAGCAGGAGGCCCAAGTGGTCGAGGAGATGGCATGGGCCTGCGGTGGTGCCAAGGGCAAGTGCAGGTACGTGGCCTGGCCTTTGGTGCCATGCGGCCTGGCTCCCGTCGTCGGGGCCTCAGCTCAGGTGTCTGCCCAGTGGAGGCAGACCATCCTCAGGAGAGCTCTTTTCAGGAGCCTGGGCTTATCCAGGACAAAGCCTAGTGATGCTGCAGGTGGGGGCGAGGTGCTGCCTGCTCCTCGGTTTGCTTTTGCTATGAAGGGGGTAGGCGTGGGAGTGCGCATGTGCTGGCTGGAAAGGCTGCCCCTGTGTGACCCAGCTTTATAGCCTCCTTGTCCCATAGAAAGTCTGCTATTTGGCAGAATAGAAATGAATGCCCATTGGGGGGGGGGGTTATTACGGAGGTCACCTGGGAGCCCTTGTCATCAGAGTGTGGGTGAGACCACGCAGGGTTCTAGAATTCTCTGGGAGAGAATAATGTGTGCCCATCAGGGTCCAGGGGCTTAGAGGACTCCTGCCTCCTGATAGGACAAAGTGAGGCTGTGGCTCAGGGGCCCCTCTCATTCAGGTGGGGGTGCGTTACTTGGCCTGCCAGGACAAAGCAGCCCCCATAGGGATTCTGTCCTGACGCAGGGGACCAGGGAGGCCTCACGGCCCGCACATGCTGCCCTGGGCTGTACAGCTTGTACTGAGAACTCTGGATCGCCAGGTAGACTCGGGGGAAGCCTCTCCCACAAACACGCCTGCTGCCGCCTCTTGTTCCTGCTCACAAGCCTGAAGGCAATGACACCAGACTCTCTGGCACTCTCAGTGGTGACGGTGACACCCAGAGCACCTCACCTGACAGTAACAGGATGAACGGGAACCGACTAGAAATCACCCCATTAGCTTTGGGCTTCAGGTGGCTCATAAGGCAGCCAGTTTGATTTCATTCATTTGTTTCAAGACAGAAAGGAAGAGGCAGGGAGAGGGGTGAGCTGACTTCCCAGGACAGCTGCGTCTGGAGGGAGGCGATGACCCTGAGGTCCAGTGCTTTGTCTCCACTCCCTGTTAGGACAGGAGGGAGGCAGCAGGGCCGGAGGTACGGGGTCGGATTGCAGGGGTGCTGACCTGTGGGGCACCCTGCGCACACAGCCTCCGCCTTTCACAGTTCAAAAGTGACTTAGGAACCTCGTAGCTGTCCTGGGGCCTGAAGGTGATGATTTGGGCAACGGTAAAAATGGACAGTTTGAAAAACAATGTTCTTCCTTGTGCTTCCTGAGTGTCAGTTGATCACAGAGGGCTGATATTTCAGGCCACGTCCTGGGTTGGCTCTGGGAAGCTCGTGAAAATCCCAGTCCCAGCCTTCAAGAGGCCATGGGCTCCCCTACCCAGGACAGCAAGTACCCGGGCAACACATGCTCGAATGTCTGAAATGGGTAGAAATCATTCTGGAGAGGGCAGGAGGGAGGGGACAGCAGACATGTGGCCTGGAAGGGCAGTGGAACAGGAAGCCACACAACCGCGGTACAGAGACAGCTCTCCTTGGGGGAGAGGGCCGGTGGGGCAGAGTCCAGGGTTCATGCATCTGGTGTAGGGCCTGTGGCGTAGGGCACAAGGGGTTTACAGGCCACAGAACCAGGCGGAATGGGTGTCGTGGTTGCTGTGAGTTCCTGGGCGCCTTGTTCAACCCCTCTGAGTTTCAGTCCCCTTTGGATTTTGTGAGAGCTGAAAGAGTTAGTGTATATGCAGGACCTAGAGAGCCTTGGCACCAAGTGTGGCCTGAGTCACTGTCATGCAGGGTGTCATGGGGGAATCTCTGGTCCCGCTCCTGAGCTATTTCATTAAATGTGTCTTCCGTGATATGACAACACGGTGAGGACCATCCAGCCCACGCAGCCGGCTGTAGCCATCGCCTCCTCTGGCAACCGCTCAGCCAGAGCCTGCAGGGCCCTCTCCATGCTGGCCGGAGAGCCGTTCATGTCCTCCCACCCCTCCTTGGGGGTCCAACTCCTGAGAACAGTGGCCACCGGACACCACACACTGTCTGGGGACCACATGTCCTCCTGCCCAGGGTCAGACTCCATTCCTACCTGGTCGGAATCCTGCTCGCCGTGCCAGGTGTCTGAGGGGGTGGAGGCCTCCGTGTAAAATGTCCACAATCCTCGGAGCCTAAGGCCGCAGCACATTACCAAAATGACGCCTTCCATGGCCAAGAGGGTGGTATGCCAGCTGGAGGCTCGAGTCTCCCAGGCTGACCACGCCTCCCGTTCCCAGTGCCACTCCTCACGGGCCACCCGAAGCTGAGCTTTCATACATATAAACTGCTCCATTACCCCTCTGGGCATTCTGGCCAGTGCCGTACTCTGCTCCCTGTGCCATATGTCACGTGGGGTGTCATGCGGGGTCTCTGGTCGCACTCCCCACATTAGAACGCAGGACATGGTGAGGCCAAAATGTCACACTCACGGAGCCATAGTTAGGGGAGTCATACCACTATATTCTCAATGGCGGCTGGGCTGGAGACACAGGAAGCAGGAGCCACACGATCCGCAGCCTGCCATTTGCTTCTCTGCCAACCAACCCCACTTGCTAACCCCAATCCATGCTTGCTAGCTCAGCCATGCTCAGTTATATTAGTGACCAACAGCTAACTGGTTACAGCTGACGGCCAACTAGCCACAGCTGACAGCCATCTACTACCCGAGCCAGCACCTCCCCACATAAGGCCGAGAGCCTGGAAACTGCTCTCTGGGGCTGCGTCCCCACAGTCACCATGCGCGCAGGCTCCAGGCCTGTGTCACCAGAGAGCACACAGCATCCCAGGGATGGCCCAGGGCTCAGCCCGTGGGGGAGGAGAATTTTTCTCTTGCTGTCTGTCAA
Source organism: Rhinolophus hipposideros (assembly GCF_964194185.1). Taxonomy (NCBI): domain Eukaryota; kingdom Metazoa; phylum Chordata; class Mammalia; order Chiroptera; family Rhinolophidae; genus Rhinolophus; species Rhinolophus hipposideros. The sequence goes on from NC_138054.1 coordinate 93,096,870, forward strand.
AATCCTCAAGATGTGTCCCCAGGATCCATTTAATCAGAAACCCCCTCGCGTGGACAGTTTCACTCACCAGCGTAGGTAACTGGCACCTGCTGGGAGCCAGGCACTGTGATAGGTTCTAGGCTGAACGAGGCTGCTCCAGAACCCGCCGGATGGGACGTCGCTGTGATTGAGCTTCAGAGCTGTCTCTGATCAAGTGACATGGCCTGCACTGCCCTTCCGCGGATCCCGTCTCACATGCCTGGCGCCAGCCTCGGCTGCTGAAGACCGTCCAGGTGTGGGCATTCCCAGACCCGGCTCTGTGGAAATGTGGGGCCAGGGGCGGGGCGGAGGCCCGAACTCGGGCTGTTCTGCAGCTCCCAGGTCTCACGGCTGCTCCCTGCGTCCCCAAACCTCAGTCCCTCGGTTACGGGCTCTGTGTGGACTGGAGCCCTCTGTCCTGTGGGTCTGTGGACCCCTGCAAGTGGTCACCTGTCTGTGTGTCCGGCTTCCTGGCCCAGAGCTAAAGACGTTTAAGTCATCACGGAGTTGATAAAGACTTCCTGCAAGCTTTCTGTAAGTCCTCCGTCTCCTGGGCGTCTGAACCATGATTTTATTTACAAACATTGTGATTATATTAAGCAGCCCAAGAACTTTATTAGCTGAAATGAGGTTCTCTTCTGTGTCACAGTGAATTCTCCTGGGGTCTAAATTGCTCTGGATCATGGCCAGCTTCTCGTCTGCTAGACTCGACGGCCACCTGCCGCAAAAGGAAAAGGGAGGCCCACGGCCTGTCTGTGTGCCTGCATTTGGGGTGCAGCACGCTCATGCATGTGCACACACCTACACACACTCGGGCACACTCACACGTGTGGTTTCAGCACCCACCGGGGGCTTTTCCCCAGGGGCACATGAGCCTCTGGGAGATGCAGATGACTTCATCCTCAAAAAGTCCTGCTTCTGTCCTCAGGAGACTGGTAGGCGCGTCCGGCTTCCCACGCTCCCAGAGCCAGCTCTGTGCCCATCTGGCTTGTCTGGGGTGGGGACTGTGGGCTCTGATACCCCCGAGAAAAGAGAGGAGCCCTCGGGGCGCCCACTATATCCCTGTCCAGGGACCTAGCACCCCTCTCTGGGAGGGGAAATGCCAGGACTGGCCGAGGGGCTGCAGGGGACCTGCCTGCTTGGTGCCGGGCGAGGGGCAGATTCAAAGGTCGGGAAATGGAGCCGGGGACAGTGGAGGTGCTGTGATGAATGGCTCTGGGAGCCGAGGTTCCCTCATAAGGTCAGTTAACACCTGCGGGGGAGGCTCCTTTGTAACGTAAATCTGGGCCGACCCAAGGTTGTCCTGTGACCATCTCATGGATTCCACCTCACCCACCTCCACACTGGCCACGACACTGGCTCGCAGGCCTGGCTCAGCCTCTGGTGGACAGCTGAGAAGCCCAGTGCTGGAGGTGACTGGCTGGCAACACTCACCACTGCTCACATGCCTTGCGGTGGGAGGACACCCCGACCCTGCTGCAGGCAGTGGGGGCCGGGATGAAACATCGGTCTCACCATGTCGGTCCCCACGTCCTGCAATGGTGGCCCCGAGTCTTGATTATAACACAGCGTCCGACATTCCTAGGATCTGGCGTTCCAGCAGGTGGCACAGAGGGAGAGGTGACAGCTGCCTCCACTCCCCTTATGGACCCACTTTGTCCTTGCAGGGAACGCCCTTGGCCAGCTCCTCTAGGCAGGTGATTCTGGAGAGCTTCACTTGTTATCCTCCGAATTGTAAACTAAGCAGGTGGCCCCATGTGTACCAGCTTGGGTTCTGTCGGAGTATTTTATTTTGTTTAGTTTTATTCTGAATGAATATCTTGCCATCCAGTGAGACTGTGTCCTCAGGTGTCCTCAGGCCCTGCCAGTCAGGTCAGGACAGGAGAGAGTCTTGGGGCACAGGCCACACTGTTTTGGGGTGTGCCCAGGCAGTGGTCTGTGCGAGCAGGGTGGCAACCTGGGACACATCTGTGCATTGGTGCCCGATGTGAGTTCTGGGATTGGAGGACAGGGTGAGCCCTTGTCTCCACAGAAGATGCCAGAGCTGTGTCTGCCCCAGGGATGGGGCCTGGGCCCAGGGGACGCCCCAGGAGCAGAGCAGCTGACAGCAGCAGGAAGGTCCAGGTGCACTGGCGACTCTGATGGCCACAGTTTCCACTAGAGGGCTCAGGCACACAGCCGTCCCCAGCTCCTGCAGGAGGTGAGGTCACCCGGACACAGCTGTGCTCCCTCAGGGGGACTGCCCAGGGTCCTGGCCAGCCCACATGCTGGTCTCCAAAGGGACTGGCAGACCTAAGGGCTTGCTCGGTGTCAGCACACGTGTCCACGTGCGTCCCCTCCCAGCTGCTCTAATGCTCTTTGTCTGTTTGTGCTTTCCTTCTTCTAATACCTGGGGTGTTGTAACCCCCAGAGCTGCTTCTGGAGCTCTCTGCCTGCTTTCGTCCCACTTGGGTGGGGTGGGAGGGTCAGGGGTGAGGAGCAGAGACAGAGGAGCCTGTGCACAGCCCCCACCCCGAGTCCGGGCACCAGGGTCTCTACGGCCATCTCCTCGAAGGCTCACGAACTCGTCCCGTGGTGGCGTAGGTAGTCTATCCATGGTAGGTGCTCGGCACTCTGTTAATTGAACTGAATAGTTAGGCTTCTGAAATAAGCCCTCCCCAGGAGCAAGTGGGGCGGAAGGAGGCCTTCTTTGACCCCGGGGAATTCAGGGAGCCGGTGATTCCTCCCCCAGGATCACTTGGCTGCAGATGACTTGGTCCCAAGGGGCAACAATCCCTCTATTTTATCATCTGTACCTTTAGCTTCAAGAATCTGATCCTGTATTTCTGTGCTAATGGGGAAATCTGTCGCAGTTTTTCTTCCCCCCCCCCAGGAAAAGAATCCTAATAATCTTACCACATCTTAAAGCAGCTCACACAACCAATCCTTGCCTTGGTCCAGCGTCTCAGGCAGAAGCAGCCTTGGGGCCGTCCCTGTGTCTGTCCCTGGTCTGGCCAGGGCCTGCCTTTGGGAATTCTGCAGAGGAAGTCCCAGCTGCAGAGACAGGAGGAGGTGGGGCCTGTGACTTTGGGGGCAGAGCACTTTTCTGGGCTGGACCAGCCGGATGAGGTGCAGAGGCTGTTCTGGGCTCCGGCACCAGGGACAGGAGACCAGGCACGTCCTACAGACACAGAGAAGAACCTGCGTGGCCATCTGTGGCTGAGTCTTCAGGTCCCTGTTACTCTATGCAGTGACACGTCCCATCCTAACACGGAGTGGGCACAGCTGTCTGCCTCTGCCTCGAGCTATGTCTTCCCTCCTGGCCAACTCCAGGCGCCCACAGGACCAGACAACGTCATGTCCTCCAAGGACTCCTTGGAGAGCAACCTCCCGCTCCCCGAAATGAATAGATGAATCTTCAAATTATATTCTTCAAACTGGCAAATTACATGTTAAATCTCTCTCCATCCTCTGATCCTCACGTTGTTTCTTGAAGATGTGTTTGGGGAGGCGGGGATGGTCCAGAGAAGTCATTTGTTTCAGCCCAGACTGTAGAATTGGTGAAAACAAAATATTTATGTTCTTTGTACCCAGCTTGTTTTTCCTGTTTTCCTGCAAAACAAGAGGTCAGAGCCCCTGTGAGAGAGCAGATTGTTGACTTCCATGTCTGAAAACACCCAACATATCTCCCATTAAGGCCCCCTGTACCACTCCCTTTGTTCTGCCTGGGTGGAAGGAACTGTCTGTGTTCCAGAAACAGAATTTCAAATTAGATTATTTGAGTGAAATCAGCAGCTGTTGATTCAGAAGAAACGAGGGGCCTGTGTCATCTAATCCTTGTCAGGAAGAGATCTCAGGAGAACATCTGTCCCCATCGCCTGGGTGCCCAGGCGAAACCCAGTAGGACAGATGTTTCATTCTCCTACTGCAGGCCCATGCAGGCAGATGCTGCGTCTTCTCAGGCCACCTACTGCTGGCTGGCCATTTATAGAAGAATTTGTTTGAGTTGAGCTCCTGCATGTGGGGAATAATGGCTTTCAGGGAATATTATTTGGGTGGAGAGAGCGATAGTATTCGTTTGTTTTCTGGAAATGGCTCGTGAGCCACAGCAAAGCACTACTAGCACAGGGGACCTAGGAGTCAGCCAAGGAACCTGCAGCTGCCCATTCACAAGTGTTCGCAGGTAAGCTTTCAGAGGCAGCCCTGTGATGTTAAATTTGCGTCAACTTGCTTGAGCCACAGTGCTCAGATATGTGGCCAAACACTGTTCTGGATGTTTCTGTGAGGGTGTTTTGGGATGAGACTAACGTCTAAATCAGCAGACTTGAGTGAAGCAGATTGCCCTCCCTAGTGGGGTGGGCCTCATCCAATCAGTTGAAGGTCTGACCTGAACAAAAGTCTGACTTTCTTCTGAGCAAGAGAAAATTCGCCAGCAAACTGGCTTCGGACTTTGTTTGCAACGTCAGCCCTTCCTGGTTCACCAGCACTGGCCTGTGGACTCGAGCTCTCCAAGGGCCTCATCACCATCATGGTAAAAAAAACTCAGCATCTTCCCACTAAATTTCAGTGCTTACTTTTCCCCCCATTGAAACGTGAGAGCTAATTTTCATTAGCCAGAGAAGGGAACACAATCAATTTCACGAGGAGGTGGTAAACATTTTTCATTCCTTTTCAGTTGCCTTGCAACTGAAACTTTTTCCTGTGTGTGTGTGTGGGGGGGGGGTTGTGGAGGGAGGTGGAATTCTCCATCTTTACGGAACTTGATGGAAAGCAAAGTTACTTCCCATCAAAAATCTGAAAATGCCAGCTATTCACGTCACCTGGACTCCACCAATCAGATGTCCTCACCTGACCTTCAATGTGATGCAGGGAAAGGATGCCGCGAGGACTTCCTGTGGCAGTGGCATTTTGGCAAACGTGAGTTCCTGGAGCAGTACAAGTGACCACACTACTGGTGACAACTTTGGCGAAGCAAATTGTAGCGTGTGGCCCTCCACGGCAGCGTTGTCACTGGAGCTGTGCACTGGAACGAGACGCAGAGGGGGTCTGATGACTCGTGGAACCCTCGCCCTCTGAGCCCCACTGAAAGTCCCTGCCAGCTGAGCAGCACCACCTCCCCGCTCTGACGAGGTGGTCCCCACCGTGTGCGAAGCTTCCGTCAGGGCCCTGCCTGATGAGCACAGAGAGGAGAAGCCATGCCTACACACACCGTCCCTCTCTCCGCGTCTTCCAACCTGTCCATCCACGGCAGGAACAAATATAAACTGAAACGCCCAAAGAATCGCAAGGTTGTGTTCCTTTATATCAGGGAAAAAATATTGCAACTCTAATCTTGTCCAATAAAACCAAGGCCCACAAAAAGTCATAAAGCATAAAACCAATTATGTGTTAGGTTGAAAGCATACAAATATTCAGTATGTTGTCCGGTGATTTTTAAAACATGAAAAAAATCTCTAAAGAATAGTAAGCAATCAATAACCACAAAATTAAGGATAGGAATTATGTCTGGGGGTAATGGAGGGGGGCACTCGATCCCAAGGTGCTGGTCCAAGCAAGAAAGAACATAATATTGAACAGACTAGTATTTCCCTAATATGGGTGCTCATATCAGAGACTTCGATTGCAGCGTGCTGGGTCAGACCTCTGGAAATGGTTCTGATTACTTGCTGAGTAGGTTGAATAAAACCTGGACCGACATTTCACCAGAGGCTTGCACTAACAAAGCTGGGATGTCAGCCTTGTTTTGATTACAGTAGAGGAAGGAACCCAAGACGAGGAATATTAAAAAACTGGAATGGGTTTATCACCCACACTCCCTCTCCTTAATTTGTTCTACAACGAGGGCTCAGAGAACTCCCTTCGTTAAAGCGTTAAGAAACACTTTGTTGACAGAAGTGCCCAGAACTTGAAGAAGAACCTAGGTCGGTGGTGTTGTCTTAGGCTGGGGATGTGGAAATGCTGCAGCAGAATGGGGCTCCCTGATTTACATAGGAAGTCCAGGATCCTGAGTGGCAGGACAGGGCGACACTTCACCACCCAGTGGATGTGGTTACGTCCTAGGCACCAAAGGGACTGATTGGAATCGTCTGGAATGGTACGTAAGTTATTGGAGGGAGCTCCCTGATGTTGGATTCCCAAGGAACAAATAGGTAGACAGCACCTAAGATCGGGTTTGATTTGCACGGGCCTGATGGAGAGACGTAAACTGAGCCGTGAGAGGCAGAGTCTCGGCCCCTCCCTAAACCCTCTGAGCCCAGTCAGCTCTCTTGAATGAGGTGTGGGCTACCCGTGCTGGAGGACGGCATCTGGGAATAACCTTACAAATAAGAACTGTACATTTTCTTCCTAACTCTATCCCGCAAGGCCGGCAGCCTTTTAACAGGTCGGCTATGCCCTGGGGGAAGGGAAATGCTCTGAGCTCAGGCTACTGTTGGAAATGGGCCCAGCGCACACTACTCGTGGTTAGAGTGTCAGGGAAATCAAGGGAGAGTTACCTGTACCCCACTCTGGTGTGGCCAGGGGAACCTCGGAGCAGCTGGTTTCTGAGTGTCTAATGAGAAGAAATGCATCAGGAAGAGGTGAAAGGCCCACGGCCATACAGCTCTTATCCACGAAGTAAGAGCTGTAGCTGCAGTGAGGGCCGCGGGAAAGCAGTGACCGTTGGTGCGGACATTTTGTGATTCTCACGCCACAAGGGGGGAAACTGAATAAAAGGGTATGATGCTGGCTCAAGTGACACACATTGACCATGAAGGGGACAGAGGTTGTTGCCAAACAGCGGGGGGATGGAGGGGTGTGGAATCGAGGGGACCCCCTGGGTGGCTCCTGGGGCTGCCAAGGCTGGTGGTGAGAGTTAATGAAACACCAGGCAGGCAGCTCCCCAAGGGCTCAGCTGCCTCAGGAACGGAGGGCGGAAACACGCCGCCAAGTAAAGCGCCTGACCAGCTGAAATAGCGGCCGGAAGGAAGCAGAGGGGACGGGTGGTGGACGAGGCGAGTCATGAGCGAAGCCAGGGTCTCCTCACCACGTACGGGCATGAGGAGCCAGCAGCATATACTCGGATATCTGACTTCCAGAGTCACGTCTGTGCTTTTGGTAATTTCCTTTTCTTTCTTCTTTTTTTTTGTTTTACTAATTTCCCTCTTCTTTTCTTTCCATTTGTTTCATGGTTATCTATAGGGTATGATGGTTGCTTTTAGGGCTTAGACCTCGGGTTACAGAGTACCCAGATTAGGTTATGATCAAACGTGGTCACAAGGAATGATTAACAGGACTTGGTCATTCGTTTTTTACAAAAGGAGATGGTTTTCATTATACCAGAGAAAGGAATATGGAGTGGGAGCGTTGTTTAAGAAGTACCCGGGTGGAATGAAGGGTGGGTGCTCAGGTTGAGAGGCCAAATGGTGGGCTGTAGAAGGTGTTGCCATTTTTCTTCTGCTGTCCACCTTTTTAACTTCCTTCCTACATGTGGGCGTTTCCCTTACCGGTCTTGGTAGGAGGCAGAGATGCCTTTCATACAGAAGCAGAAAGCAGCAGATAGTTACAACTTTAGCCTTCCGTGTGGCACGCATACCTGACCTACAGTCTGCCATCTGGGGGCATTTGCCCAGACATGGGGTCAGGAGCAGATGGCATAAGGAAGGGGTACAGACAGGGGACCGTCTGTGGGAGGAGAGAATTTCCAGAGCTTTCCTGGGCACCAGGGCTGCCGTGCTTGTGGCAGCAGTGTCCTGCATCTAACACTGGTGGATGCTGGCAGCGCAAACGTCAACAGCTGAGTGCCAGTGCCAGGGGCAGTGGTGCCCCAGGGGCCCCGCGGCAGGGTCTGCGTGCCGTCCGTGGCTGTCGGGTGCTGAGCCTGGTTCCACTTCCCAACGATGTCATGAGCTGTCCAGCCTCCTTAGAAAGCTCCTTTTCTGCTTGAAGAGTCATGACTTTGGTTTCTGTTGCTTGCAACTGAGAACCTTGGATACTACCAGAGGAGAGAGGCAGGCGAACCCCCTTTCTGCAAACAGAAACTTGCGTTCCCTAATGATACACCCGCAGGCCGAAGACATCAATGTCATTAATATTGAAATTGGCAATGAGGACCTCAAGGTCTGAGGTCACGAATTCACTATTTTTTTTTTTCTGATCAAAAGTTAACATTTCTTTCCAGGAATCCGGCATAGACTTGGAGTGCATGTTCAAATCGTTTTTGTTTTTTCTTAAACTCTTTCTTTGCAATAAATATCAGCTGGTAAATTCAACTAGACAGTAAAAGCGATGGTGGGAAGCTTACCGCACGACGTGTGCTTGGGAAGCGGCCAGGGCTGACTCCTTCCCGGTGCCGTGGGCCTGTTGCTACGGCGTCTCACTCACACCAATGGCCCGGCTGAGCAGCACATTGATGGTCCAGGAGCATGACATCCAACCTGCAGGCCACACACAGAGCACAGAAGGGCTTGGTCCTTTCAGGAAATCCCAGCAGCAACCCAGTAGCAGGAATTAGTCTATAAACTCATCCGAGAGCTCCCACAGATGGAGCACGGAGAAAGCTGGAAAGCAGAGTGGGGTTTTGTTTGTGTGGTTATTAGAAAACAAGGTACAAACTGAGCTTGGAGTCTTCCAGCGGAATTTCTCAAACTGGCTTTCACAGCACACCACATCCGGGGGATGTTAACAATTACTGCAAGAATAAAAGCTCTGGGATCAAAGCTCGGATACCTCCTCTGTGCAAACAAAACAATGGGCAGGTTCCTCCTGCCCCCCAGCTCTGGCCTGTTTACAGGGAACCGTCTTAAACAATCCTCTACACAGTTTCTCCTTTCATCGCTGTCACAGTTGATTTTAGGTGTCACCCTGGCTGGGTCACAAGACCCAGATATTTTTTTTTCTTTAAATTAAAGTTTACTGGGGCGACAATTGTTAGTAAAGTTACATAGATTTCAGGTGTACAATTCTGTATTACATCATCTATAAATCACATTGTGTGTTTACCGCCCAGAGTCAGTTCTCCCTCCATCACCATATATTTGATCCCCCTTACCCTCATCTACCACCCCCTCCCCTCTTACCCTCTGGTAACCACTAAACTATTGTCTGTGTCTATGAGTTTTTGTTTTTTCAGTTGTTTGTCTTGTTCTTTTGTTGTTTTCGGTTTATATACCACATATCAGTGAAATCATAGGGTTCTCTGCTTTTTCTGTCTGACTTATTTCGCATAGTATTATAATCTCAAGATCCATTCATGTTGTCACAAATGGTCTTATTTTATCTTTTCTTACCGCCAAATAGTATTCCATTGTGCATATATATCACAATTTCTTCATCCATTCATCTATCGAAGGACATTTTGGTTGTTTCCATGTCTTGGCCACCGTAAACAAAGCTGCAATGAACATTGGAGCACACGTGTCTTTATGTATAAATGTTTTCAGATTTTTTGGGTAGATACCCAGGAGAGGGATTGCTGGGTCATATGGTAATTCTATTCGTAATTTTTTGAAGAACCTCACGACCCAGATATTTGGTCAGACACTATTCTAGATGTTTCTGTGAAGGCATTTTTGGGGAGAGGTTTAGCATTTAGATTAATAGACATTCAGTGAAGCAGATTACCCTCAGGGGTGGGTCTTGTCCAATCAGTTGAAGGCCTTAAGAGAAAAAAACGATGTCCCCAGGCTGTCCCCAGGCTGCCTTTCAAGTTGCAACATCAACCCTTCCTTGGGTTTCCAGCCTGCCGCCTGCCCTGCAAATTTTGGACACGCCAGCTCTGCAAGAGAGGGACTCACACACATCTTATTGGTCCTGTGTCTCTGGAGAACCCTGACTAATACAACCCCTGACACGATTTCCTCAGCCCCCTGCCCAGGGCATCCATTCCTATCCTTCTACTGAGCCTGCCCTTGTTAAGGTCACCAATGGCCTCCACAGTGGCACCTTCTATGTTTTTGTCTTATTTGAACTTTCAGCAGAATTGGACTCATTCAACACCACTTCCTTCTTAAAACCTGTCTCTTCTTGATGTTTGTGACCCCACAGTCTTCTAGATTTTCTCCCAGGTCATGAGAAATTCTTACTCAGTCTCCTCTGTCACTTCCTCACCCTTGGATTGAACTCCAAATATTGTAAGGTCTCAGATCTTAGCTACATGGTCTTTCTGTCTGATGCTATCCTTTGTGAAGACTGATTGTCGCTCTGCCTTTGCTGCTGGTTCTCTCCTCTTGCCTTCCAGCACAGCCCGCACTGTTGGTTTTTCTCCTACATCGGTGGCTTTTCCTTCTCTTGTGCTTTGAGGTCCCTCCTGTTCCCCCACAGCTTCCTAAAGTTGGAGTGCCAAAGAGCGTAGACCTTGGCATTCTTCTCTTCTCATGCACATTTACTCCCTGCGTGATCAATGTCATGGTTTTAAAAAACATCTATATGCCAATACCTCCATATTCACATCTTCAGGCAAGACCTTCTCCAAAAGTCCAAATTCCTATATCCAACTGCCTTCTCAATGACAGCACATCTGCAACTTGACCAGAATCTTTCCCCCAGACTTCTGTAGCCAAACGGTCAGTCAACATCTTTACGTGGACAGCTAATATTTCAAATTCAACATGTCAAAGCTTAACTCCTAATCTCTTTCCAACTTCTCCCCAAAGACATCAATTCCATCCTTCCAGTTTCTCAGGCCACAGACCTTGGAGTCACCCATGAAGGCTCTCCCTGCCCCCACCTACGATCTCTCAGGGTACCTTGCTGGCTCTCCTTTAAAATACAAGCAGGTGTCGCACAGTAGGTTGTGACAGATGAGCTTATTTGGGATGATCTCTTTTGTATAGAACAACTTCTGTGTAGACAATTTTGCATACAACATTTCTTTTGTGTAAAAAATTCAGGAAAAATAGCTCTAACTAAAACAGCTGTTTGAAGACAACTGAGTGCAATAAAGGTAGCAGGGACATGTGGACAATTCCAGAGAGGCCGGCTCGGGGAGGAGAGCCAAGAATTTGGCATGGCTTTTTTTACTTGAAGCATCTGCTGATATGATACAAGGAGGCTGAGAGGCTAAGAAGCTGAGCAGAGCTCTTTTCCAGCCTCACGGGGCTGCGCACGTGAAGCGTGCTCAAAGCTGTCAGGTAAACACCTGGACATCAGGGGAAGGCCCAGGAACGGCCTGGGACCTGGGAATGAGAGCAGACCGGAAATAGACTGGCCTCTCCCCTCCCCTGTCTAATAATAAAGAGGAAGAAGAAGTAACAGCAACAGCAAAACCATGAAACTTAACGTCAAACCATGAAACAGACTTCAAACTGGATGAAGTGACATTCCCACACTCCAGAGAGAAGAGAAGCCTTGAGACGAGGACCCAATTCCGGCTGCTTTCCCTCTGGAGGCATTTGCCAATTTATTAGCCGAAGTCTTGAGGTGGAAAAACCAGGAAGAAAAAAGTGGTTAAGAAGCTGAGGAGCTAAGCACAGCTTTGGGTAACTTCCCAGTGTCAGGAAGATAAAATTAAAGCTCATGACCCACCAAACGCGAGAGGCTCTGCTAAACACATCTGGCTTTCGATGTCTTCTTGCTGAAGAAGGCACAAGACCTAAATAAAAATCAAGAGACAAATAGACAATAGAAACAAACCCACAGTGATTTACAGATGCTGAGATTTCAGACAGGGACCTTAAAGTAATTATGATTAATGTGTTCAGGAAGTGTAAGAACGAGATAATAGAATTTTGGCAGCCAACTGGAAACTACAAAAATAAATCAACAGGCAATTGTAGAACTTAGAAATAAACATCCACAAATTATGCACTTAAGACAAATGCAATGGAAAATGGGCAAATGGTTTCAACAGGCGCTTCACAGACGAGGCTATCCAGATTGGCCCGTAGAACATGAAAATGTGCTCATTCTCATTAATCATCAAGGGAACAAAACCTGAAGTCCCAGGAGGAGGGTACCACTACAGACATTAAAAAGCCTGCCAATAGCAGGTGGGGAGAAACAGAACCCCTCCTAGCCTGAGGAAGGGAGAATAACACAGTCCCAGCACTTTGGAAAAGTGCTAGGTAGTATCTACTGAGGCTGAGGGGACGCAGTATTCCGACCCAGAAATTCCAGCCCTGGGTGTATGCACAGCAGAAATGCACACAGAGAATGTTGGAACCGCATTACTCACAATGGTGAGCCCCGAAGCCCATCCACTACAGAATGCGTAAATGACTGAGGTGTATTCTGCACAGCACAGAGTGAACTCGTGCTGTAACCAACCACCGATGACCCTTCCGTGACGGCGAACAAATGCAGCCATATGCCGGGGAATACACGATACCGAACTCTGGTGCGTAAATTCAAAACCAGACACATCTACTCTATGGCTTTAGAAGTCAGGATGCCAGGTGCCTTTGGGAAGTGGGCGGTGGGGTTGGTGATGGGAGACGGTGCTAGGGAGACCTTCTAGAACCAGGTGGAAAATACACGGATGATGTGTTCAGTTTCTGATGATTCACTGAGTTGTATACTCACAGTTTCTGCACGGTCCTATACGCATAAACATTTAGGTGTATGATGCTTTTCAAAGGAACAGGAACATAGATGTAGCAGGCCCCCGCCCCTCATAACCCCCATTATGGTCACTCTGTCTGGGTCCTCGCTGCCTTTCTGACCCCATTTCACACGACTGTCCTTCACCTACTCCACTCCATTGTTCAGTTTCTTTCTGTTCCTTGAATCCATCATTCTCATTCTTCCCTGGAGTGTGCACTTGCCCTGGTGGCCTCTACACCTGGAAGGTTCCTTCCCCTCATTGTGAGCTCCCGTCAGAGCTCACGGAGCTCTCAACTTGAACTCTGCGGGGTTCCTGCCTTGCCCTCCCCTTGTACAGTAACCAGCCTGTCACTCTGCGTCATTTTCGTCCTTTGCACCGCAGCTCACCGGTATTTTTCTTCTTCCTTCATTCCCATCTCTCCCTCAGATAAACCTCCAGGAGTCACACGTTGCCTCATTCCTACAGTGTTCTGCCTCTATATGAACATAATAATTAGGTGTGAAATGAATATGTTTGGAAGATGCTGCTCCCTGCTTCCCTGTCTTGGGAGCCCTAATCTACGTTAGCACGTTACCGTTTGTAAGAAGTCCGAATGTAGCAGAAGAAACACACTGAGCTTTCACCTGGTATTTCCCAGCCATTTTGAACACAGGACACCATTTTCACGTCACACCTAGTAACGCCCACGTCAGGACACACTGCCTCCACGGGTTGGCAGCCTTCCTTGCTGAGTGCTTCCTTGTGCCAACACTGGGCTGAGTGTTACACTCACGTGAGCTCGTGTCCATGACAACCCTGGAGGCTGGGCCTTCGTTACCCCAGTTTTAAATACGAAGGGACCTGGGTGTGCCAGGCACTCCCCATGTGATGTGGGGAGCACCTCATGGAGCTGGGACACCACTGCTTCCATCTGGCTCCAGACCCTGCTTCAACCCCTCAGTTGGGTGACCCCGTGGGAAATCCCAACCTCACGCAGAGGCTGACTTCCCCCATCAGCTCCACCTGCTTGGATGGACAGTTGAAATCAGGGCTCCCGCGTGAAGGTGAACCACAGCTCGCGTTGCACGTCTCCATTCCCGTTGTGCTCCAAGTCATGGCTGAGGACAGGGGGACACATTCCCAGCTCATTTTCACAGCCTCAGAATTGCACTTTAGGAAATTCTTGGCCAAACACACTTGAAAAGGTGGCAAGTCTTAACCACTCCCCAGTCTGCCCAAGGGGATAATTTATTAAGCCGACAAACTGACCACCGAAGTCTGCGTTATGCCATTAATTAGGGGGCATTCCAGAAGCTTCTCTCCCACGTGGGCTTTAATCCTTGCATTGCACCAACTCTTGCTCAGCGTCTGCTGCACCCAGGGTGTGCGTGCAGGAGAGGGAGTGTGGCTCTGAACAGTGCCCATGCTTGTCCTCAGAGACCAACTCCCCGGGAAACCCCTCCCCCACAGTGGCACAAATGACATTTCTCACTGGACACATGAATTCACTGACGGTAGAGGTTGTCCCTTCCCTTCCATTTTCAAACCTGTTCAACTGTAAAATAACAGTGATGAATAGGCTTTCCTCAGCTTTTACTGTCTCATGGGTTCCCTTGAGTCTGAAATGATGGACAGGAAGCAGAAATGCCTAAATCCTTCAAGAGCCACAGTGAAAACCGTAGAAATCTGAACACAGGCTCACAGTCCAGCTTCCCTTGCCCGGATGAACTGAGAAGAGAGCTCCCCAGGCCAGGGTTTCCCGATTCCTGAAAACACTGTGCTGTGGGGGCCTGGCCTCCACCCACCTGCCCCCCAGCCCAATGTATGACAACCAGAAACATCTCCTGAGATTGCCAAACATCTTGGGGGGAGGGGGTGCAAAATTTCTCCCAGTTGTGAACCGGTGATCTAGGTCAGTGAACATTCTGAAACACAGAATATTTGAAAGGAAATGGGGATGAATTCATCAAATGACATTGAATCACCAAAACTGTTTCGCCTTAGGTGCTCGCTCGTTTTGATAAGAATAGTCATCTCCTCGGTCAGCAGGTAACTTTGAGGACTAAGCCTCACGCGAGTCCCAGACTGCGTTCCTGCCTTACAGTCCAGGAGAAAGCCAGATGAGATAGGCTGCTGATTGGCCAATCAGTTATAGGCAAAATTAAGGCTGTGTTCTTCCAGTCTTTGCAAACAGGCTGCCAACCAGAGGGAGTTACACCTCCCTTCCGCAATCTTGTTTGCATTATAAATTGGTTTTGCCAAACCTTCCCTTCACTGTAGCCCCTTTCTATCTAAATTACTATAAATTTCAAATGAGTGGCGTACATACCAATAAGTCTTTTCCTCGTTTCCAGTTTGCTGGCAAAACAAGCTGGGAATGGTGTCTGAGCAGCAGTGGCTCATGTCACTCCCAATGTGGCTTCATACGGGCCCTCTCCTGGCCGCCTGGGGGGAGTGAGGGCTGCCCTGGGGGGTGAGTGAAAGCAGCTTTTCGGTACTCTGAAGTTTAAAATTAAAATGGTTCGAGGGGCTTAGCATTTCGAGCCAGCATCAACCTCTTTGCCCTCTGTGAGGTTTATTAACAAGGCAGCATGTCCTACTTTTGAAAACAATTTCAAAAGTAGTCCAGTGGCTTGTACATTAGGGAAGGGCATGTAAAGCGATGGAAGTAGAGGTATTTTCCCAATAAAATGTATTTTACTGGAAAATAAGGTAATTTCGTTGTGTGCACTTAAGAAAGAAAATTACGCCCCACAAATCCAGACTGTAGTTCCACATCCAATCTCCAAATGGAACTGGGGTCATCCGTGAGAAGAAAGGTTTCCACTCACTTCTCTCTCCACATGTTTTTGGTTCAGAGACATGAGCTTTCCATAGAGTGAGTCTCTGAGGCGTGCTGTCATCGGTCACTCCCAGCTGACTTGTTTTCAGCTGTGATGATTGTAGGGCCCCCACCTCCTGGTGCCCGTTAAAACTTTCTCCAGCGGCAGGTCAAATCTAAAAGCATCAAATAGCAGCAGAGACAAACATCAGTATTGTTGGTTAAAACATGGACAGTGTCCACGGATCAGAAGGCTTGGTGTATGTGTGTGCACACGATGCTTTCTTTCCGTACTCTGCCATTTCCTATGAAATGTCCTGGGGAAGCCCTCCATCCATTGGAAAGGGCATCCAAATGCAAACGATTAGAAAAGTAGAAGAAGAGAACATTCTGGAAGTCTTGCACGCCTGCCTTTCCAAATGGGTCCTGTCTGTGATCTTGTCCCATGGAAGGAAGCTGTCATCATGGAAGCTGTCATCTCCCGCAAGCATGGAAATAAAATGGGTGTGCACGAGATCAAGGCCCCATGGAAAATAGGAAGTGAGGGGAAAAGGAGGAAATGTCATCATTCCTATTGATTTTTCCACTATAAGGTTATCAAGCAGATGCACCCAAATCTCCAAGAGGTGGTGAGGGGAGAGGGGACATTCGTCATAAAAGTCCTCCTACCCCCAGTCCTGAGATGGCCCTCCATGGATGTCTGCCTTCTCCATCGCCAGCATGAGAATCACGGCAGAATTCAGAACAATTATTACCGCTGAAGGGAATCGTGCTTATGGCAGGGGTGGGGGTCGGAGGGCAGAAGTTAGGAGGGGTTCCTGCTGCGCCTGTGAGGTTCCTTCCCCTCCTGGAAAGGTCCCTCCAATGTTCTGCAGGTCCCCTGCAGTTGTGACAAGCACAGCTATCTCTTCCTCCAGTGACCTAATTTACTTTGTTCTTTCACTTTTCACTTAGAGTTCTTTCTGAGCATGAATTGGACATAAAAGGTGTAAAATAAATGTTTTTAGGCACCAAAGTGGTCTTCCAAATGGAGCATGATACGAATAACTAACATCCCCACTGCCTGTAAAAAGCCACACTGTTCCAAGTGCTTCTTCGATATAAATGAACAACAGTTCGGGCCGTCCCATTTACACCACTTCCCCCAACAGCACGAGAATAGCCCATTGAGCAAGCAGAGCCTGTTACCTCGGACAGAAAGGCAGACATCAAAGGGAGGTGAAGGTCAATGTTGGTAAGGTTTGGGGTCTGGGTTTGAGTGGTGTAAGGTGGCTTTTTCAAGGCATAGATCCAACTGGGGGGTCGCTGATATAGTAGTTTAGGTCTGGCAGACACAGCCAGGCCAGGGTCCTGGGCTAAATTTTGATAAATAAACAGTTGTTTAGTAAATCCCTGGGTTTGCCCAGATGAGCAAATATTGTTCAGCTAAATAGATTTTCAGGCCATCACGGAAGCATTTTCAGCCATACCTTCCTGGGCAAGAACATCTCAGGACTACTAGTATAGCTTCCTTTAGACGAGTCCTTTAGTTAGGTGTTGGTAACGAAGCCATGGGGTCTGAGAGTGTCTCAGGTCTCAACGGTTTCAACAGCCTTTTGTGGTATCCCAGGACGATGATTGCCCACTGTTCTACCACTGAACAAAGTACGACACAGAGATGTTCAGTAACTTGCCCAAAGGAACACAGTTAGTAAGTGGCTGAGCTGAGATTTGAACCTGGGCTGTCCGTGCTCTTGATCTCTATATTATTCGACCCTGTGCAAAAACAAGTCCAAACAATGTACACAAGAAGCAGGAGTCAGAGAAATCTCTAGAGAAAGGTGAGCTTTCCACGAAGCCCACAGTTTCATTAGAAGTGACAGGAGTGTAACTTCAGGTAACAGGAGATTTCTCCTTTCTGCACCCGTGCGAGACAGCCCCGCACCGAGGGGGACACAAGAGAGCACCAGAATGCCTCTGTGCCGTGATCTTTAAAGGAACAGAAAGGAGCCACACCGAGGCGAAAAGTCTGCGGACTGAAATATGTAGGGCTCCCAGGTAAGTAAGTCACGCCTGTATTTCTACACCCGGGTTGGTAAGGAGAGCAGCGCGTGGCCTGAGAACACGTTCTCCTTTGCCCAAGCCCAACCCCTCAGATGGGTCAGAGCCCGTCCTCCATTGTCCCCCACCTCCAGCCATTGCAGAGAAGCAAGGCTCGTGCTCAAGAAGCAAACTCACTCCTCGGAGTGTCACAGCATTCTGAATTCCTGGTCAGGCTACAAGAGCCGCAGGGATGAGGGAGGGAGGTGGCCGGAGAGCACCGCGGGCTGGGACAGTATGGCGGCCAGAGAAGAAAGTTGTGGTTTGCTGGCAGGAAACACACACAGGAGCAGAAGTTTGGACTGGACCACAGAGGCCATGGGGAGCCACTGAAGGTTCTAGAACAAGGGAGCACTTAGCAAGGAAGGCTGAGAGGCACAGCATCAGGAAGGCGAGTGAGTTTTGATTTCTAGGACTTGCAGGGTGGTGTGGAGGGACAACAGGTCCTTGGTAAACGATTAGAGAAAGAGCGTTTTTGCTCAGACGCATCGGGACGAGAGGTGAGCACTCTATCTGGTCCGTTGTCACGTCATATGGAAGCCAGTGTATGTGTGATCTCCCCGGGAGGAGGGACCCACGGAGCCAGGGGCTGTCAGCAAGCGTGACCTCATGCTGGCACATGCAAAGAGGCTACCTCTCCCATATATAAAATCGATTCTGCTCTATATTCAAAAGCTCTCAAACGTGAGAGGAGCAATCTGTCTTAGTTTATGGCTGTAGGAGGTGGAAAGGAAAGCTGCCATGTGAAATAACTCAGCGGTGAGGAGCCGAAGGTCATTACCATAAGGTGCATAACCTTCCTGTGCCCAGTCAGCTGCTGGCGCTGCAGCAGGACAGAAAGCGCAGCTGGTCACAGAGAGGAGGGATCTGTCCCAGGCGCAGGCCCTCTGGCCCCTCACAGGCTGTGCCTAGTGGCTGCTATGTTGGTCTTTGCTGGTGTTTGGGGCTGAACTGTGTCCTCCCCCCACACACAAATTCCTATATTGAAATCCTGAGCTCCCAGGACCTCAGAATGTGACCCTACTTGGAGATAAGGCCTTTCTAAAGGTCATCGAGTTAATACAAGGTCACTGTGTGGGTCCTAACCCAATCTGACTGGTGTCCTCATAAGAAGAGATTAGGACACAGAGAGAACCATGTGAGAACACACTGAAAAGAGCGCCTGGCGTGTACATGTCACGGAGAGGCCTCAGGCGAAATCAACCCTGCTATCACCTTGATCTTGAACTTCTGGCCTCCTGAACTGAGAGAATGAATTTCCATTGTTGAAGTCACCCAACCTATGGTATTTTGTCACGGTGGCCCCAGCTAATTAATACTGATGGTTGACGTGTAGGTCCCCATTCCATAGCGGAGGTCCGCAGTCAGTCACGCAGCTGGTCACAAATTAGCTGCTCACAGCATGGGCAATCAAAATTAATAAAACCTCACACCTTCAAAAATTACTTCCTGGAAAAGGGTAAAATACGAGACTTTGTATATGAATAAATCAGAGTCCTTGATAGAAATCGCCATCGGACCTCAAAACATGTTTCATGGCCCGTCGTGTCTTGCTGTGCATTCTGAAGGGGTCTTATTGTCCTGACTTCCTCCCTGGGCTTCTCCTTACCCTCCCCACTGATTCCACCCAGCGCCGGAAGGCCATTGGAGTGGCGTGTTTATCCATTGAGAGGATGGAGGCAGACGGGAAGTCACAGGAAGACGGACAGTCATGAGGACACTTCTGCCAGAGTCTGCTTCATATTCTGCCTATAAATCAACTGCTCGGTCATATTTGATGGCCGAGGTCCCAAGGACCATGAGTGATTTTGTTTAGGTGACTGCCCCCTGCCCCAACCCTGCCCCACCTGGAAAGGGCCGGTGAGTCAGAACTCTCAGGACAGTCCCGCATCCACTCACCAGAAACCAATGACAGGATCACCACACCGTGCTCTCCCTTTGCTCTCTAGCTCCTAAGACGCAGGTTCTCCCTGCAGCTTAATTAGCCCGTCTTGGCCCTGTGCTCCTGTCTAGTGTCTAGTGTCTTCACTCACTTCCACGGCTGCAGTGGGCAGGCAGAAAAGGGCAGTTATCACGGAGTAGGGGAAAGCTGAAGAAGTCAGCAGAAACTCTGCTTGCCTAGGTAGGGAGAGGGTTAATTGGCTCCTGGCCATTCAGAAAAAGAGCGCCTGGGTCACCCTGGAGGCGTGTGCTTCAGAACAGAAACTGACCGACCAGGGAGAGCAACTGCCCATAACCCCAATTACCCAAGAATAATAAGACTCAGCAGACATCTTCAAGGCGTGGGTCATATTTGTACCCGCTCAGCAGTTTCCTCGAAAAGTCAGCTATTTCTATCCATCATCACCATCCTGGACTTGATGGAAACCAGATGCGGTTGTTCTCTTCAGCAGGGGTCTCCTGGAACCGCGTCCCTTTTATGAATACAGGTGTTAGATCCTGAGAGGAAAACAGTTCATTCAGTGCTTGCTGAAGGAGACGGGGCGCTGGGAGGTACCCACCGGGCATCATCTTGTGAAGACCCTCCAGCTGCTCTTGGGCACCAAACAGCCCAGGTGGCAGTGGCGTCACCTGGTGATCATAAATGGTGGCCCAGCTGGGATTTGGTTAGTGCATAACTCACATTCTTTTGGGGTTCCCATCACTGTCCCCACACGGGTTCTGCTGCTTCTTTCGTGTGTCCCCTCTTCCCTGTCCAGGGCCTTGTGGGACGGGGCGACTACCCTCTTGAAAGGTATTTTTGCAGAGTCCCCACCTCTGGGACCCGTGTTTTGTCTGCCCAAACCGACCTGAGGATCCCATCCAGGTGGTTTCCAGGATAAGTCGACCTGCCACCTCTCCTGGGAATGTGTTTGCACGTGCTCTTGGCCTGCTGGAACCCAAGTGCTTGTCCCCTCTTTGCAGGCATTGAAAGGACTACGAGAGGGCCCCATATCAAACAGCCAGGTTAGATGCTGGAGAGTTAGGACAAGAACTGGCTCTGCTTCAAAGTGTCCCATGAGTTTCTAAGGTGCATCCGGGTCTGAGAACAACTACCCTAAGCTAAATGTCTAGATGGTCAGCTGTCCCCATAACTTGGCCAGCTGGGAGGGAAAGTCAGGGGCACCCGGTCCCTTGGCCCTGCTGCTGGTGGGATACCTCAGCGTGGAGAGGCCGAGGCAAGGATGAGGGGCGAAAAGAGAAGCAAGCAGGGTTTTCCTGAATGCCTGTTTGTGTCGGGAGCTCAGTGAGATGCTCACAGATGTCCCGACATTGAATCCTTTCAGTGGCCCTGGCATATGAAGTATCATTTTCTCAATGTGGATGAGGATTAGAGGCGGCCAGAAAGGTTCCTTGCCACTCCTCCCATGGGGAGATGGAGTCCTCGCCGCCGCACTTGAATCTGAGTAGACTCGGTGATGGCTTGTCTAGTGCACGACGGCAGAGTTCATCGTGTATCTCTCCTTCCATTTCCTTCATCTTAGAATGTTCGGTCTTTGGCAAGCCACTCGCCATGTCACTGTCAACTACTCTAGACAGCCATGCTGCAGGGATATTGCAGCCAGCCATTGAAAGGCCACGTGGAGACAGAGGTGCGTCCTGCCCACCCCCCTGCCCCAGAGCTGCCCGCCGTCCCCACTCAGGTGTCCAAGTGAAGAGGCCAGTTTGACCTCCTGACCCAGCCAAGCCTTGGGATGACTCTAGACGGAGCCATCGTCTGAACACCACCCCGAGAGATACCCAATAAAAACGACCACACTGAGCCCAGCCAACCAACAGAACGACGAGAGGTGTTATTAATTTGGGGGGGGGGTGTCTTGATGAGAACACTGACTTATACCGATTGTCCTAATACAGAGAGGGAGGCTCAAAAAGATTAAGTAACGTACCGGAGGCCCCGAGAGTATTAAAATGATGGGTTCAGATTGAAATGGGGATTTGCCTGACTTCAAAGTTCCCTTTTCTTGCCAAACTGTAACCCTGTCAAATACAACAGTCAGGCTCGCGTCAGAATTTACTGCTCAGTCTAAATTGGGGAAAGGGCTGCAAATCACCTTGAACGCATGCTGCCACCACCATTGTCTAATCCAGTCGGGCTCACCGAGCCGCCTTTGCTCCCCCGTTTGTACCCGCACACTCAGAAGGTGCCCCCGCCCTGCCCCCGAGAATGGCCTGGCACCCTCTCCGGCCCCGCAGCTGCCCGCGGAGCCGTGTCCCTGACCGCTGCAAATCGGCTGGAGCCCTGTTGATGAGGAATATTAATCAGGCTGCGGCGGGAGGCTTCTGCCTGCTGCTCCGAGGAGCGTCTGCTCTCAGATATGCCATTACGCCCTAATGAGCTGCTCTGAAGCATCAACTTCCCAGCGACCCAGCTGCTGCAAGGGTCGTTATGGCTTCACTGCAAAGATAAAAAACACCCAGAAAATTCCTGAAACTGATCTTACACTATGCTTTCCTACGAAGCAATGTGGCTCTCTGCTGCCAACTGATTAGACCGTGAAGGTCATTTTCACCGGGAGAGCAGAGCAGCAAGGGCTGGGCGAGGACTGGGAGCCCCTCCTTCTTCTGACCTGGGGCTGAGGGGTCGTGCCGGCCACAGTCAGGGCTCCGGGCGTCTGTAGAAGCACAGAGCTTTGGCCTGAACTGCCCATCCCCAGCTCTCCCGTTCCCCTCCTCTCCAAACTTGGTCAACACATTCCCTTCTCTGCTTGCTGTTGGGAGTCTCAGACCCAGGGGCATCTGAACTGTCAATGGGTAAGAAATAATGGCACTGAAAGGCAGGAGCCCATCCTGCAAAATGGTGCCAGACTCCAACCCCACCGGTGGAAATCCAGCCCAGAGACCGATCAGCCACACGGCTTTGTTTGGGCCAAAGAAAAGGCATCAAGTTCAGGGGTGAAAGGCACCTTAGATGTGGGGATGCTTCCTCTCTGGTCTTAATGATGATGATGGTGACGGTGGTGATGACACTGACAGCAATAATAATAATCAGGAGGAATAATACTGAAGGCTCTTAACTGCACCAGGCACTTACTTAACAGGAATTACTCCTTGTAGTCCTCACACTTCCCAAAGTGGGAGGTGCCACAGCGTCCCCAGGGTGAGTGACCTTCCCGAAGCCACACAGCCAGGAGAGATGGCTCTGGGACTCAGGCACCCGTCTATCCCTGAGCACAAACCCTCGATCAACGCAATCCCCTGAATCTTTCTGTGTTCCTCCCTGCCTCGCTCGGGTTCTTCCTCCGGGTTTTACAAGTTACAAGGGACCTAGATAAGGATACAAGTTGGGAAAGACTGTCCCCTTTACAGCACGTTTTGAACCACGTTTTGTTTTTCCCAAGGTTGGCAGAACTGTGTGAATCTTTTGCATCGTGGAACAAGCACACGATATCAACAAAAAGCCCTTCCTTGGCCCAGGTACGGCTGAGAATCTGGGAAACTGGCCCACTCCGAATATAATTCTATATACTCTTACTGCTGTGTGTCAAGACCACCACTTTGCCTGTGTGTGTGAGGATATGGGGCGATCCAATGTCACCCACGCGACACAACGTTAAAAGCATTTCCCCACAAATATAGCCTGATGCATTATTAACATACTGTTAAATACATTCACATGGTTGTAGAAAAAAAATGAGTTCTGTCCACATGCAAAATTATTTTATTATGTGCATATATTAGAAGATTAAGTCGTCAAATAACCAAACACAGCAACAATAACTTGCTAGGCTTTTTTCAGATGATTTTGCTTATGATATGTTGATTAAACTCAAGTTCATTATTCCAGATAATATTGACCTACTTTGCTCATTTAATTTCACCCAAACAGCACTTCCATACATTCTCATAACCATCAAAACTGTCCCGTCCTTGATAGATGGGTATCTCGCATGAAACTGCAACTTTCAGGCCAATGGCTTGTGTAGCAAGGAATTTGCAGATGAGAAAGATCCCTCCCTTCAAAACAGAGCCACAAGGTCCAAAGCCCCACCCTGGCCACGCCTGCTACCGTGTTATGTGGTGTCCTCTGATTTCAGGACATCAGTGGGAGACAAGTTGGAAATGTTTTGCTCTGGGGAGATTGCTCAGGAAAATCATGGAGATGGGAGGGTTTTCATTCCTCCTGCCCACCATTCCCTAGCATGTTGCATTGCTTCAGAGATCAGACGCACGCCAGCAGGGTTGCTTAGCAGTCATCCACTAAACCGGACAGAAAGCACGACAGTCTAGCCTAACTGGGTCCTTGAACGTGGACGATGCTTGCCTGTCACTTTACCCAAGCAGTTCCCACCTCCCTGGACAGTCCCTTCCCTCCATCCCTCCCAAGTCGCCTTCTCCTGGATAACTTGGACGTCTGCTGGATGCCGCAGCCTGTGGAACGTCTCCCCAAGGCCAGGCCAGCTATTTCTTGTGGCCCCATCAACCGCCCACAATACTCAAGCCGTGAAATCGCCATTGCCTGCTCATCTGTCCCAACGAGACTCCGAGCTCTGTGCTCAGGGACCTCGCCTGCTTCAGTGTGACGCCTTCCGTTGACAGAGAGTCTGGACCACTGCAGCTGCCCAATACACATGGATGAATGAAATGGATTTAGGACACAAAATCCTGGAACTCACGACCTGAAAGAACCTTTCGGTTCCTGTTCCCCATGCCCTCAGCCAGAGAACGCCTAAACCCCTGAGGACAATCTACCCTGTTCTGCAAGTTTTGACAAGAACTGACAAAACTGGGGAGTACTGTAGTCCCCCCTTATGCACGGTTTTGCTTTCTGCAGTTTCAGTTACCCATGGTCAGCTGTAGTCCCAAAATTCCAGAAATAAACAATTCATGTTTTAAATCATATGCCATTCTGAGCAGCGTCATGAAATCTCATGCTGTCCCACTATTTTCCACCCGGCACATGAAGCATTCCCAGCATATGCACACTGTATGTTCTCTCTGCCCAGGAATTACTTAATAGCCATCTTATTATCTGATTGACTATTGTAGTATCACAGCACTTGTGTTCAGATAACCCTTATTTTGCTTAATGATACCACATTCACAAAACTTTTATTACAGTACATTGTTATAATGGTTCTATTTTATTAGTTATTGTTAACCTCTTACTGTGCCTAATTTATAAATTAAACCTCATCATGGTATGTACTACAGGAAAACGCATAGTAAAACTAGGTACTGATTCCATGGTCTCAGGAATCCACTGGCGTCTTGGGATGTATCTCATGTGGATAAGGGGGGACTACTGTATGGCATCTACCATGAAGGGAAAATATCTCTCGGATAGGCTCAAAAGTTGTTTTGGTGTTGATTAAGAAGACCAAATGTGTTAGCCAGGCCTTCCTGTCATGTCTACATGAAGAAGAGCTCCTGACCCACCATCAAGTTATTCATTCATTCATTCATTCATTCAATCAACATGTATTAAGAATTAATGCTAAAAGTTGGAAAACAAACATTATACTAAACATAGAGTTTAAGTCACTCCCAGGCCAATAAGAAAACATGGGAGTAAGCCAGTCAGTTTAATGCAGGGTCCACACACTGGGAGGGAAGTTTGACCAGGCAGAGGGCATAAGCTGTGAGAATCAGCCCTCCTAGAACCCATCACCCAGGTGACATGCATCTGCCCAGTCATTGGATGCTGGCCCACACAGGCTCAGAGCCCCCAGGCCCTCTGAGGACCCACCAGGCACCCTCCCTGAGCCTTGGTGGCCGGAGACCTTGGGGCGGATGCTGGGACCAAGCTGATTGCCAAGGAACCTGCAAGCTCTAACCTTTCTTTGGCATTGAGATGCTTTGGGTGGCAATCGGCTTGGCCAAAAACAAGAGCCTTATTTCATTTTTCTCTGAGCTACTTAAAATCTCATCACAAATACAATTGCATCACTCTTCACAGACCCGCTGGAAGCACGAAAGTGGCTGGTCATTTACAGGGGCCATGTGGCTACGTCTTCACTGAGGTCTAACTGCGTGACCAAGGCTCCTCCTCATCTCTGTAGAACATGTGGCCTTTGCCCCAAGAAGGATGTTTTTCACCAGAAGCTCAAAAGCTGACGTGATTCTTTCAGGCCAGAATGAACAGAGCAAAGACTGCATCCTGATTTTCTATTTACCAAACTGAAGGTGGAGAAAGCAAAACGTAACATTTCTAGACTGTGTTTTTGTTCAGCACTGGGCTTTCCCTGGTTTGGGATGAGTCTTCACAAAAGTTCACAAACGTTTTTTAACAGAAAAAAAAGAGGTTGATCCTTGTTAAGATTGCCCTGCCTTCTCACGAGACACGAAAGCCAAATGAGATGCAGTACCAGATAGTCTCTTCATCTTCCCCTCAAAACGCAGGCTTCAAAGTTTGCTTTCTGTAGGCTGGTAGCTTAACTAATCCTTGGAGTGTTGAACAGAAATGAAAGCCCAAAGAGCCTGCACGTTTCATTTGTTTAAACGAAGGTCTACACCAGTGGTTCTCCAACTTCTTGGTCTCTAGAACTCTTTATGTTCTAACAAAATACTGAGGACCCCAAAGAGCTTTGATTTGTATGTGTTCATATGTATCATATTAGAAATTAAACCTGAGAAAACACCAAAGTATTTATTATTTCATTAAAAATAATAAGCCTATTGCATAGTAAATATTTAATAAAATAACTGTATTTTATAAAACAAAAACAGTAGTAAGAAGAGTAGCATTATTTCATAATTCTTGCAATTCTTTTTCATCTCTGGCTTAATGGAAGACAGCTGAACTCTCCTGCCTGCTTTTTCATTCATCCAATTCAATACTACATGTCATGTAACTTCTGGAAAACTCTGCCATCTACCCACGAAGGAATGAGAGTGAATACGGCTAATAACATCTCAGGGTCCTGATGAAAATGGTTTTGACCCCGAAGACCCCCCACGAATGGTCTGGTGGATTCCTAGGAGTCCTTGGACTACCTTTTGTGGATCGTGACTCTGCACACTTTTCAGGTATAAGCACCTCAGCTGTGGAAAGGCTTAAGACTATGAAACCCTGCGTGTAAATTCCTATCCTATCACTCACTAGTTGTGTGACCTTGGACAAGTCATAAACCCTTCTGACCATACCAACCTCTTCATCTCTAACATGGAACTGATTGTGCCAACTTCTGGTTGTTATGAAGGTTGATAAGATGCAGGTATACTGATAACACAGCACTCGGCTCACAGCTGGCTTCATAACTCTTCTTTACCAGGATGCTTCCTTCCATTTGCGGTGACCTTCATTACCCACCCCTGCCCTCGCTTCCCCAGGGAGACACGTGACTTATCTGATTGGTAAATTGGGAGATAAAACACTGAGACTGCTCCTAAAAGAACATGTGTTCTCCTCTGCTCCTCTCGGGCCCCACGAGGGAAGTCCTGAGCTGGGTGGGGAGCTCTGCCCAGCAATGCCAGCTTGCAAGGCTCCTAGTTGAAGTTGCGTCATCCTACCTGACCTCTACCAGTAAGAGGGGTCCCATGTTCGCCTCCGTGGCCTACTTTTTCTTTGTTTTGTTTCTCACTTTGGTCAGAACCAGGGTTGGGGCAGGAAATAAAGTCATGATGGGGCATCAGAAGACCCCAACATCTATTATCATCACATCATCACCACCATCATCACCATCATCACTATCACCATCACCACCATCACCATTATCACCATCATCATCACCATCACCATCACCACCATCACTATCATCACCATCACCACCATCACCATCATCACCATCACCATCACCACCATCACCATCATCACCATCACCATCACCACCATCACCACCATCGCCATCACCATCACCATCATCACCATCACCACCATCACCACCATCACCATCACCACCATCACCACCATCACCACCATCACCATCATCACCATCACCATCACCACCATCACCATCATCACCACCATCACCATCATCGCCATCACCATCATCACCATCACCACCATCACCATCACCATCATCACCATCACCATCATCACCATCATCACCATCACCATCATCACCATCACCACCATCACCATCATCACCATCACCATCACCACCATCACCATCATCACCATCAGCATCACCACCATCACCACCATCACCATCATCACCACTACCATCATCAGCATCACCATCACCATCTTCATCCTCATCCATAACACTAGAGCCACTTAATTTTGTAAAAATACTTGAGAAGCAAGTACCTCCCACCCCTGCAATGTCTACATAACAACCTTTTAAGTCTGTTTCAAGTTGTACAAAAATAAAGCACTTTAAAATACTCTCATAATCTAGGAATATCCATTAGACTCGGGATTAAGGGGTTATTGATAAATTGAATTTGGGGATTTCAATAACCAATTACAAGATGGAAAAATTAACGTGTTAATTATTTCACAGGCAACATCAGCAGCCATACCTAGGATGAAATGAATTCTTGCCCGTGTATGAGAAATTTAAGAACAGAAATTGGAGAACATAGCTTAATTTTCAATAATCCTCTTGCTCATTTTCTGTGGTCATTGTATGCCTTTAAAGGCTCACATATAGTTCTCCTAAAGCAGAGCTGAAAGGATGACTCGGTGCCCTGCCCTGGAGAACAGCCAACCTTCCAAATGCCCAGAAAGCTTGGTTCTGGACTAGGATCCCAGGATGGCCATCTGTACACTGGCTGCCAGGGTTTTACGGGCCTCATTTCTGGGGCCATGACCCTCTGCCTTCTCTCATCTCTGAGAACACTTCACATTGGTTTATGATGTTGGATGAGGGTCCAAATTCATTTCTAATTCAGTTGAGGAGGTATTTGAGGTTCTTAATCTAGGCAATTGGCTCCCAAGGTCGCAGTTTTAGGAAACTTTTCCTCCCCGGCCCGCAGGGCCAGTTAGTCATTGTTATATTAACGCAGTTGGGCCACCACGAGGGGCCAGTTGGGTCCCTGAGGCCGGGGACAGCTCAAAGCACCCTCATTAGTAACTATCACAGGAAGCTGGTTGGGGCCTAAATCGCTAGATCCACTTAATCAAATGGGGCCAATTAACTTCCACTTTATGACCAGGAAGTGACTCCTGCTGTGGTCAGACTCTGCCCTGGGAAGGAACTCTGCCCGGACCTCAGGAGCAGGGAGCCGGCCGCCTGGTTTCTGTGTGAGGTTCTTCCTGGCAACCCTTCATAGCGCCTCTTCAACAGCACTAAACCTAAACCCATCTGGGGGTGCCTGACAACTCCAGCCCCCCAGAAGCATCCATCTTTCACATATTATCCAGCAAATGCTTCTGGTGCAGGCCCCCTCCCCAAGTTTGCCTTGTAGGAGAGGAGCCACTGCATAGGGTGACAAAGGGCACGTGTGGTTATATCCTCTGTGCACCATGTGTCTGCAGATTCCTGAAGACCTGAGCAGGGGGAAGAGGGGACAACTCCAGCATGGCCCGTGCTGTTCCTGGCTACCGCCTCTCCTCCCCCTACTCCAAGTCTCACCCCAGAGCCACCTACCACAAGGCTCTCCCAAGAGCCTGGCTCTCCTTGGTTGGTCCCCAGCCAAGGACAAATGCATTCACCCTGTGAGGGGCTTTGGCAGGTGGGCAGATGATCTCTGGCGACTTAAATTCAGTCGTGCTCCAGGACAGTCTCCCCGGACAGTGAAATCCTTGGGCAGTAAGAGGGGCTGGAGAAATTTGGGCCCTGAGTCCTCAGACTTAGCCACATGCTTCCAGTCCTGGTTTATAAGATTAGTTGTACCAGTTAGAGGAACTCCCCAGAAATGCTTAGCTCTATCCTGATCTCTCCTCAGAACAATGAGGCAGCTGGCCCAGGTGCCCTCCCCCAAGGGTCTTCAAATGCTGGTTTTAGCCTAGTGATTTTTGTTCAGGTAACAGGCATAGGCCAGGGATCACTCTGGGTGAGGGGAGTACAGAGATGAAAAGGGCGTGGCAGTAGGTGGGTCAATACAGGTGCCCGAATAGTCTTGATATCAAGTCCTCAGGGACGTGTGGCCAGAGCAGAGATGATGGGTTTGGAGGAGGAGAAGGTTACGAGGGGCAGTGGGGAGTCAGGGAAGGCCTCACGGAGGAGGTGTCCTTTGTGAAGGGTTTTCAACGAATGACTTAGGGTAGAATAGATACACAATGTAACAACAAGCAGGGACGTGAGAGAGCAAAGGTAGTAGCTTGCAGTAATCTGGGGGTGAGTAAGAATGGGAGGAATCAATGGAAGAGAGACCTGAGGCATACAGTTGGCATCTTCTGTGATTAGCTGGATATGCAGAATGAGTGAGAGGGAGAAGACAGAGATCACACCCAGGTTCCTGGTTCTGGCGGCTGAGTAAATGGTGGCAGTACATTCATAAAGGTGTTGAGTTCAGGCATGTTTCATTTGTGAAGGGAGTGGGGCATGCAAGTGGAGACGCCTATTCAAAAGAAGGGAAGGAAGTGTCCTTGGCTGATGGTGCAGAGTCCTTTCTAAATGTGGACCAACCAGAAGGCAAGAGGCTGGGATGAAGGCGGGTCTTATGGGTTCATGGCCCGACCTCACCCAGCTCTGGCGGTTCCCATCTCACAGAATCGTCAAAGGGAACATATGCATTGTTTCAGGAATGAAAACAGGATTGAGACGTCAGTCTTCCTCGCTCTCGGGAGCCTGCTCCTACGCCCTGGTTTTGTGAACCTCCATGGGAGGGGTGGGGTGAAGAGGGACTTCAGTGTATGTAGATCAAAGCTGCGACACCCCCCCAAAAGGACTGATACGACCCCGGAGTTTGCAGCCTGTGGAAACAATATTCCAGTTGCCCACATTTTCTTCTCTTTATTCTCAGATGACAAGTCTTTTTAAAAATGCAAATTCCCACAAGAAAAGTTCCCTTTTTATATTTTTACCTCTCATCCATCACACCGCACCGTGCACAACAAGCCTAAGAAATGTTATGATCAGAGAGAGGTCTAGGAGGGCACGGGGTTTCTTACAGAAACAAGGGGCACCAGAGAAGAAAAACAGCAAACGACACCAAACCTAGAGCACAGAGGCACAAATCCCCAACTTGCAAATGTTGCCTGAGGATTTGGGTAGAAACACCTACGCAGAGAACTTGCAGACATCAGATGCGTAGAGTTTGGGTGGTTTGGTGTCTCACTACCAAGTCTGGACTCGGAGGTTACCGTGCTTAATGCCAAGGAAAAGGCTGGCTGATGCCATTTAGGATCCTGTTTGGATTTTTCTGAGCTCTACACAATAATTGAATCCCCAGACACTTAGCAGAAGCTGACCACACATGGCGAAATTATGTCTTGGTCATAAACTGAAAAGTTAATTGGCTTCATTTCTTTATATAGATTCAATTATTTAAGCAACAGTGAATCTTGCAGAGGTACTTACAAATCGGGGATGACTACGGGAGATGAAGGTTTGAAGCACGCTACCCAGAGGCCTTTGCAAATGGCCACCAAGGAGCTTGTAGATTGGGAAGGGATTTATTTGTGCTTATAAAATATAAAAACTGCCCTCCATGGTGTGATTAGATTTGATGCAACCAGCTTATTAAAAATTAATGCGGCCAAGAAATGATGCCCGCATGTACGGTGCAGTTCGGAATTGTTGAGAACAACAGGGGCAGTTGAGTTGAGAGATCAGGTCCAGAGCCCACCATCGACTCAGCCTCTCAGAGAAAGCAGCTAAACCCCATACCGAGGCCATCTTTGCCTCCAATTACTGCTCAGTGACATTTTTCCCCTTCAACACGGCTCACTGTTGGGCTCTAAATGAAAAGGTTAATTCCTAAATCACAGAGGAAACAGTGTCATGGCTGGATTCATCCCTAAGCTGCGGGCTTCCTTGTACACAGTAGACGTCTGTGGGTTTAGTTCAAAGACTGCCTCCTACCACGTCCTTTCTCCCCTCCAGCTTTGGCCCTGACTCTGAATGTTAATCATTCCCAGAACAAAGCGTCAGTAATTAGCTGAGAGTACGACCCAACCTCTAACCCTCTTCCTGTTGCTTTAATAAAAGTTACTTCAAATTGCCCTGTAGCACGGGCATGTTATGCCCTTGCATGCTTCCTTCAGTACTCGTGAATCTCCTTCTGAAAGAACATGCTTAGAAGTAGAATTGAGTCATTAACCTTAACACACAATTTCACTAAAGCGAAGATATTTAAAACTGCAGGGTTACGTGGGTTAATTAGGTGCCAATGTCTATCTTTTCTTCCAGCAAATGAAGACAAGAGATGAGATCACGAGGTGATGGTTATAGGCACGCTTTAAGGTCTGGGGTGGGGGTATCCACCTTGCAGGTTGGATTTTTCTCTAATGAAACCAGAAAAAGACACACACCCCATCATTTGGTCCTGCAGAGACTCACTCTGAGAATAAGGGAGAAGATCACAGAATCAGATTTGGGCGTGGGTGTTGTCTATCCTCAGAGAGAAACGTTTACGCCGGTGTGGAGCTGGGCAAAGGACCCAGTGCTGAAAGCATTGAGGTAAAATGACACCAGGTACATCTTGACATACCAACACATATTACCCTTGTTTTTCCCCCAGAGTCCAGAGCGGGCCATGTTGAAGAGCAGATAATTTGAGACAATATATCGAATGCCTGTCTGAGCAAAAAACTACAGGTTCACTTTAACTTTTTACTGTTAATGTTGTGAATCACTGTTTGGCCACTAGTTTTACCTCCAGTATGTGGCACATCTAGGCCTGAGGCATATGACAAAATGTCAAGAGACATCTGAGAGGATGGTGCGTTTCCCAATGTTTTAAATGAACGAAGGGCCTAAGAAGGCAGGAAAACCACTGACACCTGATCTTCCCATCCCAGGACCCCTCCCTTGCCTGAGGGTCACACACCATTTCCAGAGCTGCGTGTGGAGACCTTTGTCTTTCTCTGATCTCATCCTCTACCAAGGAGCTCCTCTCCAACGACTTCAGGATGACATTGTGATTCTCCCGTTTATACAACATGTCTATACCCTCCTTGACTTTTCAAAAACATCATTTGACGTTAAAAGCACATAATCTAGTGTAAACGTGGAATTAATTAGATCTATCTATGCTTAAGTCTTTCCAGAATTAACTTATGAAATGTTTGCAAGTAAAATTATGAACATGTAACTCTGAAGATAATGAGTCAGTTTCAGGTTATTTAATTACTGGCAGAACCACACTATTTACACTAAAGTCGTTTCTGCAGCTCTATTCTCATGTGTGAGGTGTTGCTGAGGGTTTTCAAATCTAGCCCCTTCTGATAGTTCATTTGGATAATTATTTTCAGCTTAAAGGATAAAACGTTTTGAACACATGGAGTCGTTGGCTCTTGATTGGATGGGCATTTTTTGGATTCTGTGCCTGTATTGGCAGAGAAGTCACCAGGGAGGCCTGATGGATGGCCATCCTCCACGTGCTGTGAAGTTGACATGAATCAGAGCAAGTCTTGAAAACTTCGCCCCGGTCCCCTTCCTGTGAAGGGTAACTCGGGGTGAGGCTCCATTAGCTACGCTCAGTTCTCCGGGGGACCTATGCGAGCCCCGCGAGGAGCTAGAACTCCACCGCCGAGAGCCCCAGCGACCTTTGAGTTCTTGCTGGAGAGTACAACGTAGTTCAACCGAGTGGCGTTTGCTGTATGTTTACTCAACCATTCAGTGCTGGTGTGGGCTGAGCGAGCCCCCATCTTGGGGGTCACCACTGAGCAGTAAATACTCCGCCAACTTTCTCCCAACAAATTCTACTCTCCTACGGGAAATCTAGCCAGGGTTTGGAGCAGTTTGCCGGGAGCAGGCTTTTGTGTTCTCATCTGTGGAAGAGACTGTATACATCCAACATGGCAGGCCCGTCCACCGGGCTCTTTGATAATGCTCTTCTCTAGCCAGACTGTAAATAAGTGACTTTCATCTCATGATGGCGGAGGTTAGAAGACTGCCTGAGCAGCAGGGTGGCCCTGGGGACAGGCAGAGCCTCTGAGGGGATGCCTTAGCAAGGACACCCCTCGAGTGGCTGCTTTCTTCGTGAATGGAGCAGCTTGTAGGGGCAGGGCTGACCTGGTCTGGAGAGAGCTAAATGTCACAGAGCTAGGTAAGTGTTCATGTCATGACAACCACCCCTGAGCTCCTATTGTATGTCCGTCAGGACTAGCCCTGGTGGTGGTGGTGGTGTGTGCGTGCGTAAGGAAGTGCAGGTTCTAGCTCCCGAATCCCCCGAGCTTACTACTTGGGGAAACAAATTTCACGATTATCAACTAGAAGAGAATATAAGACAATATGAGGGCGAAACTAAGTGGTCCTTGCTCACTTAGGGGTTTGAGATCCAGAGAAAGTCTCCCTCACTTTGTGCCCCGCTTTTGCAGTAACGTGAGACACTGAGGGAGGGACTCGGTCCAGTCAGAGAAAATGGGAGGAGGAGGCCTGGGGAAACTTCTATTGGGAGTTAAGAGTCTAAAGCTCAGTCCCTGCAAACGCTGTGGGAAGCACAGGTGCTTTTAACCATCGGATGGCCCCGCTCAGACCTCTGGGCAATGCGGCTTGTGCCGGTTTACCTCTGGTGGGACAAAATGCCCCCCAGTTCCTTCTGGACACCGTCACTGGGCAAAGGAATGCTGAGAGCACACAGCACTCCCAATTCTAAACTTTCCAGGTCTTCCCAGGAGATCATTGGTGCCCTGCCCTCTTCTGGGAGCCAAGTCACAGCCATGCAGTGACTGCCCCCAGCCCAGCAGCTTCTGGTCTGTCAGCAGCTGTCCCTCCTTAGAGAGAAGCCCATGTGATCGGGAGCCATGCACCGATTCCCGGGCTCTCGTGGAAGTGAGGTGACCTTGTGGCCTCTCAGAACATGTGAACTCTCATACAGTCGTCCCCTCTCATCCATAGGAGACATGGTCCAAGACCTCCAGCGGATGCCTGACACCACAGATAGTACAAAACCCTATAGACACTATGTTTCTTCCTGTACCTACGTACACTTTCTGGCTTCTCTCTGTCATATCCAAATTGCCAGCATCACTACTCCTGCACTTTGGGGGCCATTATGAAGTAAGATAAGGGTGAGTGGAACACATCACTGGGATAGCATGCCAGTCGGTCTGTTCACTGAGACGCCTACTCAGTGACTACCGGGCGGGGGGTGTGGGACAAAGGGATGATTCACGTCCTGAGCGGGATGGAGGGAGATGGCATGAGATTCCATCACACTACTAAGAATAGCATGCAATTAAAAACGTATGAATTATTTATTTCTGGAATTTTCCTTTTAATATTTTTGGACTGCAGTTGACCACAGGTAACTGAAACTGCAGAGAGCAAACCCGCAGATAAAGAGGACCACTGTACATGGAAACACAGATGTAATGAGGTCAGCATCTTTAGGCTGCCTGGATGCATTCAGCAAAGTTGGACAAAGTTCCTGTATTTACTCTCCTGTCCTGGCTACAGCCAGCCTTGGGTCTCACAAACCAACATCTGGTTCTCCTGCGTTTTCTCCACCATGGCTGGGGTAAGGGTCAGAGTAGCAACCAGCCCATCTCTGCTGACCTGACGGAAGAATCTACCTGTGTTTCCACAGGTAGCCCTCTGTCTCCATTTCCCTGGGATGCTCCAAGCTCTCCAAGACCAGGCGGAAGAGAGACAAAGCTATGAAACAGGAAGACTGTCATTTTTTTTTTAAAGGAAGAAATAGAGCTCCATAGCTCTGAGAGCCAGACTGTGGGATTCCCAAATCTAATGCAAAATGCTGAGATTTGAAATGCAGCTAATGTTTTTCCAGGAAGGTCTATAGTTCTTCATGCTCAGAAACAAGGAAGCCAATTTCATGCTTCAGGGAATGGGCAGACGGTCTGTGAGGTCAGGAAAGGACGCCTTCACCTGGGTGGGCACAGCCACTCTGCTGGTGACAAACGTGAGAAGCTGCAAGCTTTGCCTCCCTGGAGACCTGCAGAGTGGCCAGAAACAGACGCTGGGATCATAGGACAATGAGGAAATGCAACCACTAAAACCAAATCCTGCAAAAGATGGGGAAGGGGAAATTGATGGTTTTAATACACCACCCTCCCGCTCACTTTTAATAACAATGCTGCCTTTGCAATATTAGTTCTGTTAATCCTTACCTCATTCCATTTGCTTTTGTTTTCACACACTTGTGCTGTAATTTTCAATTTAATTAGTTGCAGCTCAGCTCAGTGGCAACAGGTCCTGGTTTATCTTTGCTGCTAATACTGCTAATTGTTTATCCAGCCTTCAGTAATATCTCATTAACTTTATAGGCTATCGTTTCCAGATCATCTACAGAATTAATTTTCTGCAAAACTAGAGACATTGGTACTTGCGAACATTTTAAAAAACAACAAAACCAAACAGACAAAAATGAGGGGTGGAGGAGAGAGAGAGAGAGGCAGAGAGAAAGAAGAGAAAGTACCTGGCAAGTTGGAGAAGCCAGGGATCACATTCTGCTGAGGTACCCCTGAGGGAAATCATGTCCGATCATGGCCTTCCCTTTAATTTTTTTTTAAAAAGGCACCACCGAAGCCATCCATCATTTTTATAACAGCCATTATCCGTAAGGCGTTTCTGGATACACAGAGAAAAGATGAAATGTGCATGCAAAATATTTGGGTGGCAACACAAGGTGAGGCCCTTCGATTACTTGCTTGAATACAATGAAGTTGTTATCCAGATGATTTTTATGGCTTCCATCTTGATATCTCAGAACACTTCATAACTACATTCCCTTCCTCGAGAGAATGAGAAATTTAGAGGATAACAGTGTCTGATTTACCTCTAATCCACCGTAATCTCGTCTAAGAGTTTGACGCCTGGTTCTGCCCTCCTTCCTCACCCCTCCCCTGACATTTATGAACCAACATGCAAAATGTTTGCCGTTCACATACCCCTCCCCCACCTTGCTCCAGAGCTGGCCTCTTTGTGGCCTTTCTGGTCCCTGGTCTTCAAGACCAAAAATATACCTTGTGCCTCTGCCCACTCCCTGCCACCAGCCTTGGACCACATGGATTGACTGTCCCCTTCTTCTGAGTTGCAGAGAGCAAGAAATGACCTCCATTCTTTGTCAGAAGCACAAGGGAGCTTTGCTAATACGATGTCCCAACAGACTAGCCTGCCTGGTAACAGCAGTCGTGGCTCTCTTTGCCTGATTTCCGGGGACACAACAGCTCACGGTTCTGTATGTGTCTGTTTTCTAAGGGGCCCGAGGATCCGTCCCTCTCTTTGGAGGGATGTGTGGACCTTCTCACAGCCTGGACCCCCACCAGGGTTGTGTCTCACTATGGCCGTGCAGGGAGCCCAGATGGCTGAGGCACACTGGTGAGTTCTGCTTCAGCCAGCCCTGCTCACGGTGTCCCACCCTGGAACCTTCTCCTCAGACCATCACATCCTTTGCCTAGTAGCTTGTTCTGCTTGTCGATGGTTGCAAACCCCCTCGAGGACAGGAGGAAGCACAGGAATGAGAAATGCACTTATTCCAAATGCATCCAAATTGTTGAGGTTTCAGGCTACTTGTGGGATCATAAAGAGTCACAGCATCCAAGCCCTATATGTATGAAGTCCCAAATGGCAGGAAATCAGCAAAAGTCTTCGAGACGCTTTGGTGACAATGAGGCAAGACACTCATTGGTGACCCATGGTGCTAAGAATATAGCTTGATTAATAAGCATCTGTTCCCTCATTTATATTGTCTTTGGGAACAGCAAGTGCAATTCTCCTCTCCTCTCTCTCTTCTCATCTCCTTTCATCTCCTCTCCATCTTCTCTCCTCTCCTCTCCTCTCCTCTCTCTCCTCTCCTCTCCTCTCCTCTCCTCTCTTCTCCTCCCCTCTCCTCTCCTCTCCTCTCCTCTCTCTCCTCTCCTCTCCTCTCTCTCCTCTCCTCTCCTCCCCTCTCCTCTCCTCTCCTCTCCTCTCCTCTCCTCTCCTCTCCTCTCCTCTCCTCTCCTCTCTCTCCTCTCCTCTCCTCTCCTCTCCTCTCCTCTCTTCTCCTCCCCTCTCCTCTCCTCTCCTCTCCTCTCTCTCCTCTCCTCTCCTCTTCTCTCCTCTCCTCTCCTCTCCTCTCCTCTCCTCTCCTCTCTCTCTCTGTCTCTCTCTCTCTCTCTCTCCCTCTCTCGGTTTGGTCCCTCTCAGTTTCTCTTGCTTTCTCCCTTTCTGTAGAGGGTTTCCTCTATGGGGGGAAGAGAGAATTAAAACGACAGCAGAGGAAGCAGGACCAGCACTCTCTAGGTCTCTGTGCTGTCGGTTCACTGCCCAAAACAAGAAGGCTGCATGTCTTTTTCTTATTGGATCATGAACTGAAGCGATATGAACCTAATTTTAACAAGATTGCTCTGGCTTCTGTTTTCGTAAAGGACTGGAGGGGTCAAGGTCAAACCAGGGAGGCGAGTAAACATGCAGGTCAGAGACGACAGCATGCTGGACCCGGCTGATGAGCAGTGGAGATCGTAGGAGTGGCCAGATCTGTGTGTTCTCAAGATACAGACAACAGGAACCCTTTACAGGAGAGATGCGGGACACGGGAGAAAAGAGAAGAACTAGAAATGGTGCCATATTCGTTTGGCCAAGGAACGACAGTGGGACATTTCTATCAACTTTGTATGAACACTTAACTTTATAGGGATTGTATTATACTGTGTGTCCGTGTGTCATTTCACAACTGCTTTTTATCACTCAACAATTTGTTTTGAGATCCCTCCATCAATAGATTAGATAGATAGATAGATAGATAGATAGATAGATAGATAGATAGATAGATAGATAGATAAAGTAAACGCAGAGGCCGACATACAAGAGGTTGGACAATTAAGTTCGCAAACTTTGCTGCAACGATGTTGCTAACCTTTTTTGATATCAGAGGGATTATTCATTATGAATTTGTACCAACTGGACAAACAGTTAACCAAGTTGACTATTTGGAAGTGCTGACAAGGCTGCATGTAAAAGTTAGACGACCTGAACTTTTCGCCAACAATTCATGGCTCTTACATCACGACAATGGACCAGCTCACAGGGCACTGTCTGTGAGGGAGTTTTTAGCCAGTAAACAGATAACTGTATTGGAACACCCTCCCTACTCACTTGATCTG
This sequence comes from Rhinolophus hipposideros, assembly GCF_964194185.1. Taxonomy (NCBI): domain Eukaryota; kingdom Metazoa; phylum Chordata; class Mammalia; order Chiroptera; family Rhinolophidae; genus Rhinolophus; species Rhinolophus hipposideros. Next base: position 93,135,288 of record NC_138054.1, read on the forward strand.
GCCCCCAATGACTTCTTTCTTTACCCAAAGATAAAGGAAATATTGAAAGGAAGACATTTTGATGACATTCAGGACATCAAGGGTAATACAATGACAGCTCTGATGGCCATTCCAGAACAAGAGTCCCCAAATCATTTTGAAAGGTGGACTAGGTGCTGATGTCAGTGCAGAGCTTCCCAAGGGGAGGACTTCAAAGGTGACAGTGGTGATATTCAGCAGTGAGGTGTGTAGGACTTTCTCTAGGATGAGTTGGGGAACTTAAGTGTCAGACCGTGTAGATACAAATACAAATATAGGCGTAGGTGTGTGTATACAGATGGACAGACACAGATTTATTAAAGGTGTAGACACAGGTACAGGTATCAGTGTTGACAGAGTAGATGTTACTGTAGATATAGATAGATACAGGCATAACATATTTCATTAATTATGTTTTCTGTAATGTTTTAAAATAAATATTTTGTAATTTTCTCCATAAAATTCCTGTACATCTATTAGATACATCCCCCCCTTTTTTTTAGTTTCCATTTACAAAAGCAACAAAAGTGTAAATGACATCTGATTTTCCTCGCTGATATATGGTATTGAAATTGTTTTTTCTACAGTGTTCTTATATTTGTCCGTTTGTCCAAGAAATAGGTATTGACTTGTACTATATGTTAGATACCATTCCAAGAGCTGGGACTACACAAATATCCAAAACAGACTCAGTGTTGTCCCTCATGGAGCTGACCCTGCTCTGGGGCAAGAGGGACAGTAAACAAACAAATAAATATAGACGCATGCTAGTTCAGATGGTGGGCAATGCCACAGAGAAAATAATGCCAGCACCGGGCACGGGGAATAGCTATCTGGGACTGTCCGCTGAAAGCCTGCTCCAGTGACGTGGCCGGAGGTAGCTGGCAGAAGGCACTGCCCTCAGGGGAGCCCTGCACATGCCAAGGGTCCTCAAGAACCACTGGCGCGGCCCCCATGGCTGGAGCCCAGTGAGCCAAGCGGAGCGTGGTAGGAGCAGGATCTGAGCGCAGGCAGGGCCTCCCACTCGTCTTTGCAGGGCTGGCTCCTGTGTTTGCTCAGAGTCAAGAATCCCTTCCTCACGGGGGCCTTCCAGGACCACAGGCACGGCCATCCCCGGGTCTGTGCTGTTCTCTTGGCCCCACACATCACTAACTGGTGATATTCTATGCTTATCCCAACTACTCTACTGGCTGGAATATCTCCTTACAAAGACGCTCCCCGTCGTCAGAAAGGTAGTCCACATAATGCCTCATTATTTCCCTTTAACAGTTCTCAAAATAAGGAGTTGGTTCGCTAACATTTTCCAAAAGTGACAATGAGTTTTAGATTTTTGGGTGTTTTTTTTTTTTTATTTTACTTATTTTAATTTTTTGTTTGTTTGTTGTTGTTACCACTATGACGTCATGAATTTAAATACTTTTTTAATGTGTTTCAGTTGATTACTGTTGTTATTCTTAATAGTAATTAAATTGTTTCCATCTTTGGCCAATGGAAATCTCTTCAAGTTGGTTCCTGAAACTTGTTTGAGGAGGAGGCTAATCAGTATTATTATGCTATGACCCTGCTCATCTTTGATAGCTTCACTCTGATAGGACAAGGTGAGCTGAACACAGCTTGTCCACTTCCTCCCTCATATTTGAAATAAGCCATTTATCTAAGGAGCCGAGTTACTCACCTGGGTGCTAGGAGTGCTTACTGGTACTAGATGTGTCATTATTTCTAGTTCTTTTAGTGGACACAGTTGAGAAAAGTTTAATGAGAAGGTGCATCACTAATTTTATGGATATTTTAGTTTAGTCAGAACTGTGCAATATTTACTAAGCACCATCAATTCTACAGCTGTATCTTATTTCTCTCTCAATGAAAATCTCAATTTTCACGACACTGACATAATTGCTTATTCTCCTTATCCCAGAATACACACATGAGCATCTCAGAAAAATAGCAACAACTCGACCACCAAAAATATAACTCTTAGAACAGCATTTCTACATGTATTTTACCTAGGATATATCCTACCAGGGATCATAGTCCAATTAATTTGAAGTCATTTAAAATAGCTAATTTCCATGGTTATACAATGCAACTCAATATATGGTTAAGTTCATTCATTTCATTTTGCTTTAGGCTTCCACGGATTGCTTTGGGTCTTTGATCCGTTTTTAATTAATTTTTGTCTATGGTGTGAGTTAGGGGTCCAACTTCATTTTTCACACGTAAATATCCAGTTGAAGTTGCATTTTTATTTAATTTTATTTTACATTGCATCAAATATTTACATAGCTCCAAAGTCAAATCTATGAAATAATTTATATTCAGACATCCGATACTATTCCTCTAGTCTCTCCCCATAGGTCACCTTTTTCTTTTATAGTTTATGTTTTATCCTTCCACTAATTTTTAATAAAATAAACAAACACGTATCTGTTTTGAACATGTTCTGTTTTGGAATAATTTTAGATTTATAGAAAAGTTGCTCAGAGAACACAGAGAGTTCCCGTTTCTCACCCAGCTTCCCTAATGTTAACCTGTTCATAAGCAGGGTACGTAAGACTGGTTCATACTAATAACTACATGACAGACTTCATGTAGATTTTGTCAATGTGTCTACTAATCCCCATTTCCTGTTTTAGAATCCAGTCCAGCATAGCATTCCGCATTTAGCTGCCATTATAGGAGCTTTCATCTCCTCTAATTGGTGGTCGTTCCTCAGTCTTCCTTGCTTGTCATGACTTGCCCTTCTGACATGGTCAGGAATCTCCTAGAGTCCCCCTCCTTTCGTGTTTCTCGTTTTTTCTCATGGTTAGATGGAGGTTATGGGTTTAGGGAAAAAGACCACAGAAGTGAAGCACCCTTCTCTTCACGTCACATTGGAGCTACGTGATGGGTGTCGACAGGACTTACCAGGGGAACAGTCACCTTGACCACTAGGCTACGAAAGGTCTAGCAGAGTTCTCGCCTGTGAAGTTACCATTTTATCCTTTCCAGACTCTATGCTTTGGAAGTGAGTCACCAAGTCCAGCCCACGCCCACGGAGAAGGAAATTTAAGCTCCACCTGCTGGGGAAGGGCTCCCAATATTTGTTCATTGGGATTCTTTGGTAAGGAAGATTTGTCCCATTTATTTATTTATTTGTTTGTTTGTTTGTTTGTTTGTTTATTCAGTTATTATTTCTCGCAGCAGGAACTCAGGGCTTATTGATTTCATTCTTTAGGTTATAATCTAATATTGTCATTATTTTGTGGTGTGGATTGTCCCAGCGTTGGCCATCTTTCAGGCTGGCTCCTGCATGCTTTTGACGTGCAAATGTACGTTTTTTAATACAAACAAACATCCATCTTCTTGCTTTCACTTATCTCCGCATCCTAGAGAAGGCTTCACTGCCAACGAAGACACAGTCCTTCCTCTTACAGCTGCAAATAATCCAGTGTGTGGATGAACCACGGTGCGTTCTGTCATTCTGCAGCGACAGACACATGGGTTGTGACCGACCTCTGCTTTCAGACGCTGTGTGATGAGTCAGCCCAGGCCTGTGTCTTTTCGTGTTTCCCCTGGTACATCTTTGGGACTAGGTCCTAGAGGTGGATTCCTCAGACACAGGGTACTTGTGTATAAGCCCTGACTACGTTTTGCCAAATCCCCCTTCAGAGGAGTTACACTCATACTAGTCAGAGCTTCCACCAGCAATGTTTTCCCAACAGTGGAACCAACAAAGTGCGTTGCCAACTTTTTCCTTCTGCCAACCTGCTGAGAGACCACACCCACCTGTGCAAAGCTGGTTACACCTGTGTGAGCTCAGCCGCAGTCAAGTGGGCCACAAAATCTGACATGAAAGATAGACAATGGGAGAATAATTGATGGTGTTGGAGCTTTAACAACTCCCCCCCACACCCAGGCAATCCCTGAATAAACCTTAGCGCAGCATGAAACAGGGCTCAAACCACCAGATTAGACAGAGCATTGCTATGCTTGGCATTAATATGCAAACGTCTTCTCACATAGGCAGGTGGCAGGCAGGTCTGGCAGGGGGATGTGCCTGGCAGTCCCCAGGGGGTTCCTGCTGACCCTCAAACACCCTGATGGGGAAACAGCACCTGCTGGTTGTTCCAGAAGAAGAAAAGGAGGCTCAGAAAAGCCAAGTGTGAGCGCTGGGCTCACAACACACCAAGATGTGACCTCAAGGTTTTCTAACTTTCAGGAACATTGTTCTTGAGCTGGTAGATGAAACCAGTATTAGAAGCATTTACCTGTGTGTCTTAGACAGCTCGGCTGCTGGACAAAGTCCCATAGATGGGTAGCTTATGAACAACAGACATTCTCTGCTCACAGTTCTGGAGGCTGGAAGTCCAAGATGAAGGTCCTGGCAGGTTCACTGTCTGGTGAGGACCCGCTTCCTGGTCCTCAGATGGCGTCTTCTCGCTGTGTCCTCACAGGGCAGAAGGGGGAGGGAGCTCTCTGAGGCCCCTTCTGTAAGGGCGCTGATCCCCTTCCTGAGGGCCCCACCCCCATGACCTCATCACCTCCCAGAGACCCCACCTCCTAATACCATCACCTCGGGGGTTAGGATTTTAACACACGATTTTGTGAACACAAGCGTTCAATCCATCACACTTTGCTTGTGATGTGGCCTTTTGGATCCCAAATCTGCTTAAATGTTCTTTGAATGTTGCACCTGGTCTCTGATTCTGGGACGGCCTCTGGCTGACACGCACACTCTGTTGCCAGGAGCTCTGGCCACAGCCTCGCCCCACCCCCACCCAGCTTGTGTTTTCTGGCTTCTCCCATTTCTCCACCGTCAGCTGAACAGAAGGAAGAGGCCCTGCATTCTGCCGTCTGTCTCCTGCTTCCGTCCAAGACGAGGTATTAAACATATATTGAACACACTGCATTTCCAGCGCTGCTCATCACTCCACTGATGGGTGTGTGTTCACACGTGAGACTCTTCTGGCTAAAGAAAGAACACGTACCACCTGCAGTGAATTCTATGGGCTTCTCTCTCCCGGGCCCATGAATGGTTGCGAAGAAACTGGTAGAGATGAAGTTGGAACTTGTTGGTTTGACTTTGCTCTGAAAAATGGAATAGCTCATTGCTGTCTATGAGCTTCTCTACTCTCCTTTCTCACATCCACTCTTCTTTCCCAGTTTGGTTTCTGTCACCAGTGCCTTTGGCACGCACCTCCGTGTTCCAGGCGGAGACCTGGAAGTTTCTAAATGAGTGCCTTCCCCAGAGCAAGGCTCATTTAGGACCCTGATGACGGCACCAACACCCAGATTTTCTGGCCTCTGCACAGCCATGCAGCCCCCAGGCAATGCCTGCAGAGAGGTCACCCTAAAGGGACCTCTTTCTGATTTTAAACAAAAAACTCTGAAATGACAGACTGCAATCAGCTGATTAGGCACCGGCCAGGTAATCGAATAGCACCCAACAGAAACAACAACGGCACCCCTACGTGGGTTACGGAGCACATGCTGTGCCCAGGATTGTGAGCGAACGTCACAGGGCCTGTGGAGGTTGCCTTGGGACCCCACCCTGTGCTCCAGGAGACTGAGGCTGGACAACGTACCCAGGAGCAGCCAGCCCGTGAGGAGTGCTGCTGCCACCCCCCTCTGGTGGGCGGTCCTGAGGCTGAACTCAAGCCCTCGCCCCGCGATGAAGCACGCTGCCTGGGCTGACACTGGGCCCTCACGGAACAGACCCCCGTCACAGCTCTCAAGGGAGATGGAAATGTGTCCACTTGTGCGTGACTCACAGGAAGGAGGGCGCACAACGGCACCTGTCCTCTTAAGTGGTTTGTGTGTACAGCTCAAACCCCATAAACCTTAGGACGATGCCAGTCAGGGTTGTCCTGAGAAACAGAACCACTAGGGTAAATAAATATGTACATAAAGTGAGGCTTCTCTTAAGGATTTGGCTCTGAGCATTGTGGAGACTGGAAAGTCCAAGAGCTGCAGAGCAGGCCATGTGACGGAGACCAGGGAAGAGCTGCAGCCCGGGCTTTCCTCTCCCTTGGGGCTCAGTCTTTCTCGTCAGGCCTTCAACTGGTTGGACGAGGCCCGCCACGTTAGGAAGGATAATTTGCTTTACTCGGTAGCTACTGAGTCCGTGTTAATTCCATCCGAAAAATGTGTTTGCAAAAACATCTAGAATAGTGTTTGACCAAATACCTGGGTACCATGGCCGAGCCAGGTGGACACGTGAATTAGCCATCGCAGGGACTTTTCCTACCTCTGCCGTTACCCTTGACCTACTGGGACGCCTGGTTCCCAGGGGCCTGGACCGGAAGCTCCGGACAGCATCCTTCAGCATCTGTAGGTAAGACCACAGGGCTGCCCCATGCCCAGTACAACCAACGATTGGTCTCAAATTGATTAATCTCAGATCAATAATGTATTCTCTGCTTAGAACTGGCCTGTCATCATCAGACCTTTTGAAACTTCTTTGGGCCGAGACCCGTAGCCAGCTTCCGCTTCCAAACGTCTATCTTCTGTGGGATTTGGCCATGGGCAGAGACCCAGGAATGGAATGGTAGGGTCAGTCCCTCACCGGGGAATTAACTGAATTTGGAGACACCATCGGGAAAGCTCGAGGTTCATAAGACTGTTCCATGTGTTGCTTTAAATGTCACCCTGTTTCCGCTCACCCTCTTGCTTTTAGTGAACAGATCCATAAGACACACGAGACGCCTTCCAATTAGTCAGCATAACCTTTCCCCTCGCCTTAGCCAGTCGAGTGCGGTATCGACTCCACCAGGATTAGATTTTACAAACTTCTCACTGAACGCTGGATTTAGCATCACCTCTGGACCAAAGGCTGGTTCTGCTGGCCAACAAACTTGTGAGCTCGAAGGGTATTTTTAAAAATAGCTTCCAGATATGCAGTGAGCTAATAAAAGCCTGAGGACTTCTGGTGGAGATGGGTCACTTCTGTTCAGCGTTACCCCACAGCCCTCATCTGAAACGCTCTACGGATGCCCGTTGTCAACTGTTGCTTACAAATTTCACAGCAACTGCATCTAAGTGACCTTGATCTTTCCATGCTGGATTTAACCCTTCACCTTTCCACCTGCCTTTGAGGCCGCTCGCCGTGTGCAGGCGGCTCTCCACAGCGGCCCTTGTGACAGAATCGACGGCGGAAGCCATCACCTGTGGATTCCAAACCAGCAGACGTACAGACAGTTGCACTGGGGCCAACGTGGCTGCGCCTCTCACGGGTCTCCACGCCTCTGCAAGAACTGCACTTCCCCACCACGGAAGAATTATTGCGTCTCCCTTAAAAGCCTAACAAGAGCGAAGTCTAACGAGATGGAACCGTGGTAGAAATTTAGCAGAGATTCCCTCTGCTCCAGCCTCTGAGCTTTTGAACGTGCCTTTGAGGGTCCCTGGGGAGCCGAGAGCTTCAGAGTCCGGTGGTGCTGGGCTGCACACGCGTAATAGCTGTGCAGTCCTGGCTGGGCGAGGGAAGACCGACCTGCCGCCTCTGTCCCTCCACGGTCAAATCACACAGAAGTGGACTTTCATGGGTCCTGTAAGCATCGGAGACCCAGGGCAACTTTGGTGACCTTGCACAGATAGTCCCAGTGTCTTGAAACAAACCGAAAAGTGACAGCATGTGAGGGTGATGGCATCTTCCGCCTCCTGGGCTCCATTCAGGTGTGGTTGGTCCACCAGCTCGCGTGCATGGGGCAGTCCCATCTTCTCCTTCACCACCATCAGGCTCGGCTGGTCGGCGGGGCATGCCTGCCCACAGCTTCCCTTTTTTCCAGGGCTCTTTTCATCCTGTGCTGTTTCTTCTTCCAGCTTTCCCAGCTGAAAACCCTGGGGCCTTTCCTTACCCAGGAATCCTTACTGAGACGTGGGGTCCTACAGTAGGAAATAAGGTCACCAGTAAAGATGACCTGGAGGGGCTGGGGGCAATGGGGACTCAGGCAGCTGCTAAGCACAAGAGGACCAGCACACGCATCCAGCTGGGGCACGAGCTGCCAGGATACAGCCCATTCTAGGCCCAGGAGTCCTGCTGTTTTACCAAGAGAAGTGAGATCTGAGCTGGGCCTCCCGCAAAGACCGCTAGTAGGAATGGCGTCCACCCCATGGAGAAGCAGGAGAGAGATTTGGTCCCCAGGACCCCTCCTGCCGATCCCCCTCTGCCTCTTTGAGAAAATTGACTCCTGTTCTCTCTGTCACACCCTCTGGTGGCATCTCCTTGTCCCCGAGACCCCTGAACTTGGCCTGATCCAGAACACCAGCTTTACTTACCTCTCCCGAAGGTGGGTCACGGTGGGGCCAGCAGAGCCATGTGACTTTGCTTGGTAACAATTTAATCACATTTCCCAGTCTCCCTACAACCTTGTTCTGATAAAATGAGGGACGGGGGTCTTGTGTTGATTCTGGATTCCTCACCTTCCCCGCCCCTGCCCCCAAGGGCTTAGGAAACATTTCTTCCAATAGGAGACAACTTTAGAAAAGGAAATAAAATGCAGGAGTGGCCCCTCCTTTCTGTTCAATGCACGAAGCAAAATTGGCACCAGCTTTCTGGGGTGTGGAAACCAGAGCTCATGCCCGGACTGAGAACCCTGGGTGTGTGGGCACCGGGTGGAGTTCTAAGTGTGTAACACCGACAGAGGCGGGAGGAGCGTGAGACCCCTCTAGCCGGGGTACTAGGGGCCGGCCCCAACTTTAAGGGACTGCTCTGGGGCAGGGGAGGGCTGTCCTTGAGGCCAGCTGCGCACGCTCCCCCTGGAGACGCCTCTGCTGGCCGCATTTCTGTGCAGACATATCAGTCGGGGAGAGCTGGCTCCTGATTTGGGAAATAATCAGAGGCATTGTCTGCAAAGGGCCTGCAAATGGCGGTAAACCAGCCGGCCAGCTTATTAAACAAGATAAATGAGCCACTGCGAGAAACGAGCCACTGCTCACTCAGAGACGGCAGGAGGAGAGGGCACAGCAGTTTTAATTAACTTTTTAACTTCCCAGTCTTCGCTGTCAGCCCATTTCAGAGTACGAGCCAGATAGCCCCGCATCCCAGCCTCCAGTCAGGTCTAAAACGTTCCCCTTTCGTCCTCTTTCTATCGTCAAATGCAAGCAGGGTGTCTCAGGTGTGACAGGGAGAGAAGATACCTGTCCTGCTCTTATCTCGTGCTGCTTGGATGCCTTTCCCCAGGCCCCATGAACCTGCAGTGGCCCTCAGTATCCTCTCTCAAGGAGAGGTGGGCCAGACCCCAACATGGGGAGCCCCCCTGAAGCCCCAGGGAGAGCACACTCTTCCCGGACATGGAACCATTGAAATCTGGGCACTGCTTTATTCTTTTTGTCTTATGCTAACCCCCCTAGGGTGGATGGGAAAGTTAGCGTACAGAGATTTTCGTCTGAACATTGCTTTGTCTACAATAAGTAGTATATCCCGCAAATCACCCAATTAGTTCGCAGGCTTCTTCTTTATTCTTCTCACAGTTGCCTGTCACTCCATGCTGTGGGTGTCCCATAGTTTGTTCAACTGTCCTCTGTGTGAGCATTTAGGCTGTCCCAATTACCAACACTGCTGTCACAAAGAACCTGGTGCATATTTACTTTACATTGTTGGGTACATCTTCAGGGTAAGTTTCTAGAAGAGGTTCCTAGGTCAAAGAAGAACCGCGTACGGGGTTTTGTTAGGTCTTGCTGAATTTCCCCGCATAAGCCACTTTGGGCACTGCTCTAATTTGCTCCTAGAGCTGGTCCCCAGGGGTAGATTTGGGGCTAGAGTCTGTGAAAACTGAACAACTGAATCACACGACATAATAACAGCAAGAACCGGAAATTAATGGTTTTCTCCTGCAATGTAGGGATTTGGCGACCTTCCAAGCTCTCCAGGGCATTGTAACACTAACAGCGGGGACGGTGACCTTTACTTTGCAATAACTTTGCAATGACTTTGTTATTTCTGAAAACTGTCACTGGTGAGTAAGCCACGCGATCCCTAACCGTGCTTCACCCCCATTTTGTAGGATGAGATGCACTTTCAATGCGGAGCCTAGAAATCTCCCCCAAAGGCAAGGCGCAGACTTGTTGTTAGAACAGAAGATGGGCGTTTCCACTTGATTGGGACCTTGAGCGGTGAGGCGGCCGCAGGCAGTGAAACAGGAGATGGAGGCCTCACCATCAGCTCAGTGCGGGCAAGTCCCACACAGCTTGCACTTTTCTCTGCAGTGCCTCGTTTGATGCACTGTTGCAACGTACATTCGTCCTCACTATGCGTGGATGCCATGTGTGCAAACGCTCCTCCTCTCTAAAACATGGGGCATTGCAGTCATTCTCAGACACACGCGGAGTGGCCCCGTGAGCGCGTTCCCAGGGGAGGCCCAACAAGGTGACGCTCCTCCTTGGTTCAGCTCAGACTACAAGGGGCCTTTCAAGGCTCTATTTAGTTAGTGCCACGTGTTTTTGCATTTTTGTACTTTTGATTGGCAGCTTTGCTATTTAAAATGGCGCCCACACAACACAAGTGTCCTAAGCACAAGATGGAGAAGAGACGTGTGTTCGATAAGCCTCATTCAGGTTTGCGTGAACAGTTGTGTTGGCCATGAGGTCAATTTTAAGGAATCAACAATATACATGAAACAATGTGTCTTTCAACAGAAACACACAGAGAACTGGGACTTGTATCACATGTTGATGGAAACGTGACCAGAAGCTGGCAGGAAGCTAACCCTGTGTGTCCCCTTGGAGCGAAGGGTCAGTACTCAGTAATTCTGGGTTTGTGGTGGCCTTATGGTCCATATCTGCTGCAAATACCAAGAATTGACTGTAAAGTCAGCATTTTCCTCTTTGGTTTCCTTGCCAACGCTCAAGGCATATGTATGGCACGCCTAACACGTGATCTGTCAGCTGATTCTTGGATAAAGGGACTCGCCCCACTTCTCCACTCACCCCAACGCTTGTGATCACGCGGCTTCAGGGTGATGGTCTCGTTCAAACGCCAATATCAAACAGGACAGAATCCTTCCAGTCGTAGCTGTGTGTCTCAGAGCCACACAGTAGGGCGGACTCGGCAGAGAACGTCTGTTGTGTCGGACAATTTATCAGGAAGACAATAGCTTCTCCCGGTGCCATGAGGCACAGAGCACAGGGGTACCTATTGGTGCTCCAAGCTTCAATTCAGAAAACAGTTGGCAAGGTCTTCTGGACACCCAGTACTGAAGGGGCATGAGGGATAAAAGACAAGCAAGCCACGCTCCCTGCTCCAAGGACGTGGAGCCCCATGGGAGAGGAAGGCAGCTGCACCAGGAATCACACAGCATGGCATGCATGCTAAGATAGCGTTGTCTGAGACGCAGAGGAACACATATTCTGTAAAGGGCCACAGAACTGTCGCCCATGACCCACACTGAGCAGGGAGGGGCTAGAGCCTTGCCCCCCCACCCACCTGTTCGTTCCTCTTGTCCACCTTGTCTGTCATCACCAGCCCACTCCACACCCAGCCTGTTAGATTTACACAGCGTTTCCCTGTCTGGGCTGAGTTCTTTCCATTTCCCACCATGTTCTCACGGTGGTGGAGGAGATGGGGGAGGGGTGGGCGGCACAAAGACTGTCCCTCTCCAGGGATGAGGACACTGGCTCAGAAAGTTGCAACCGCATGGCCACGGCCTTGCAGGAAGTGAGCAACGGCCGAGACACCACGGCTAAAAGTGGGAATGGCCTTGGTGTGCTTTTCTCCCTCCGTGTCTGAGCAGAGCCCCCTTAAATGGCACACGCCTCGAGTCACCTTCCTGCTGGCTCAGGCAGTTCCAGCTGAAGCCGTCGGGAGCTCCTTGTAGCATGAGCCCCCAAATAATGGCGCTTGGGCGCCATTTTAAATAGCAAAGTCACTTTGGTGGTCCATGTGCAGCCTCGTCAGCAGGTGAGGCCCCCTTTGCTTTTACAGCACATCCAGTCACCCCTCCTGTGACCAAGAAGCAGATAAATCAGGGGCTCATTTTGAAATTCATCATTTTCTTTGTGAGAACATTTGGCAAACTCTGCCTCATGGGTTCAGGACCAATCAGAATAAACATCGTACCCCGTCCTCAGAGCCCCTGGATGCTTGTGCCAATCTATTTTAATTTGTGTTCTCATTATCATCACCACCATCGTCATTATCCTGAATTTCAATCCACAGTGGACGGCATGTGGAGCTCCATCCTCTGCCCACCATGAAAATGCTGCCCCCCCACCCCCCGCAGGGTCCCTGAGTCCCACCTGTGCCCCTGACAGCTGCTCTTTATGAGGACTGATTCTATTCCAGGATGTTGACAGTAGTGGGATGGGGACTGGAAGCAGAGGAGAACGGGGAAATGGTTTGGAAGGGTAAATATTGGACTCATTTCGCCAGCTCTGTGTTTCCATCTTAATGAAGGACCAGGGCAAAGGGAATCGCTGATCGGTTTCTGAACATGCAGGAGATGGAAGAGTAAGAACAGACATTAAAAGCTCAGTGTGAATTTCTACATGGTCTTTCGCCTATACAGGGGCAAATACTTCTAGAAGCTTCAGTCCGTCCTTATAATGGATTAGCGTGGACCCACTCCCCAGGTGACGGCTTTTGCCCAGTTACTCTGCAGGATTTGTGAGTTCCAGCCCAGTGGTTCTTAGGGAAGGGTCTGGGATCAGCAGCCCCAGCGCCACCTAGGAACTCATCACAAATGCAAATTATTGGGCCGCACGGGACCTCCTGACTGATCCTCAGGGAAAGGGGCCCAGGCGACCTGCTTTAACAAACCTTCAGGCGATTCTGATGTGCGCTAAAGTTTGGGAACCTCGGTTCTAGACAGAATGGATGAGACCCGTTCCCCTGCCAACTACTTTTGGCCCTACTTTTGTAGCCTTCCCAGAACAGGTAAACAACCAACATGGGGAAGCCTCACTAACCAAAATGTTGTAAATTCCTTCTGGTTGAGTTGAAATTCACCTTTTTCATTATCGGTGAACAAAGGGGCTTAGTAAGGAAATGAAATAGATGAATAAAATTACAAGAGAGCTATTCAAAGGGAAAAAAAATGTTTTGGGGGCACCTTATTACATTAATTGTCTCCATGCAAATCATTTCTTCTAATTACAAATGAGTCTTCATTATGAAAGCAGATACCCTGAAACACTTTGAATACTCAAGTCAGCTCATTACTCGGGCTTGAATGTGATCAAACCAAAAATACCCTCTGATCTGGACCTCAATTATTCAGGCCATTTCACTCTCAAAGCAGCAAGTAATCTCCTAGAATGAGCATCTGAGGAAAGAACACTTTGTTTTTATTGATAAATTGCTAATAAAATGTCCACGCTGTTAGCCCTTCCAACTTCAGATGTATAGTTGCAACGGCACCTGAAAAATAACAAATGAAGAAAGACTTGCCATCAAGTGTGCCCTGGCCAATAGACTCATCAGACAAAGTGACAGAAAGTCTCAGGAGATCGGAGCATGCAAATAGGAGAACTTTTCCCTACCCTTGTATTGACTCTGGCTTCCAAAATCAATTTTCTTTATTAGCTGATGTATCTCTGCAAAAGACTTTGTGCATGGAATCCGGATAAATTATTTAAGCAGTAAATTGTTTCCATTCTAATCGGTAATAGCAGGAAGATTTAATAGGATATAGCAGAAGCTAAGGGCTTGGGACAAGGTCACCCTGGAAGGGAAAATATAATCTTAATGAACCCAGGAAGGTATACTTTGAGGTCAGAACCAGAAAGGACGTTTCCCCTGCACACCTTCAGGGGGCACTGCTGTCTTGTACTCTCCGTGTGGTTCGGCTCCATGTGGTTCTATGCCCTGCAACCAGGTAATTAAGTCTCACAAAGTGTTGTGTCCAATCAAAAGCACCAGAATGTGGGTGACAAGGCATGTTTCTTCATATCCCCAAGTCCCCTGTTGGGTGTCAGAATTCTCCAGAGTCCCAGAACCAATAGGTTGCGTGTGTAGATACAGATGACATAAACACAGACACAGATACAGACGTAGGCATAGATCCATCTCAGAGAGATTTACTTCAAGGCATTGGCTCACGTGATTGTGGGGGTTGGCAAGCCGGCAGAGTAGAGACTCAGGGAAGAGTTGACATTGCAGTCCTGAGTCCAAAGGCACCCGTTGGCAGAGTCACTTCCTCTTTGGGGACTCTCATCTTTTCTTCTTCAGGCCTTCAACTGATTAGATGAGGCCCAACCCCATTCTGGAGACAACCTGCTTTACCCAAAGTCTACTGATTTAAATGTTAATTTCATCTTAAAAAATATCTCCATAGCAACATCCAGGCTGGTGTTTGACGGAGCAACTGGGCACCATATCCTAGCCAAGTTGACATAAAATTAAGCATCACAGGGGACCTCTGCTACTTGTGTGTGCTGGCATCCTATCCTCCTTTTGTGGGTAACCCCACCCACATTTTCCTTGAGGAGCCAACTCTCCTCCACTCAATCCTTGGATCCCTGTGTTCGGGTAGATAGACTCAACCTTTAGTGCCAGGCGGACACGTCTGAGCCAGGCCTGACCAATCATCTCATTCCTTTCGCATCCCCGCCCTCACCACCTACAAGCCATGGGGATTGGCTTTGGGGTAGAAACATGACCCAGGCTGGCCAATCAGCGCGTTTCCCCCTCCCCCCACTACCCGCTAATGTTGTGGAACCAGGGTTGGGCTGTAACCCAAGTCGTCCCAATGAAACCCCAGTCCAGTGAGTTGGTGTGAACTGTGGGGACAAAAGGAACACTTCAGGAGCTCCGATATCATTTGACCCGATGCAATGTGTCTGGATTTTTCCATTAGGAAACTGTAAGTTTGCCTGCTAGCTTGAGGAGGGCCGGGCCTGGGTAAGTTACATCTCCATCTGCTGTGCTTAGAACTGTACCTGGCACATAGTAGCTCAGTGACCCTAGGCTCAGTGAATGAACCAGCGAGGCATCCCCTTTCTTGGTTAACCCAGCTGGGCGTCTGTCCCTTGTAGACAAGCCTCATTAGCACGTGTCTGCCTGACCCACACTGCAGCCGGGGACAATGGACCACGGTCTCCACCGAGATGGCCATCTTAAAACCCAAAGGCAACTCTAGTTTTCGATCCAAGTCATAGTTTAGCTTACTCAAACATTGAGCTGATTGGCAAAAACAAGCTCAGAGTTTTTCCTCCCTCCGTAAGTGACACTGATATACTCCTGAAGCGTGTCCTTCCAAAAACCTGCCAATGTTTCAGTGCAAATCAGTTCCTAACCAAAGAGAGGCTTGGCTGGTGCTCCAGAATAAAATACTCCCTCAATTCAAACCTCTGGTGTTTAGGTTTGATCAAGAGATTCACAAATGAATTTAAAGTTCTCACAACAAATGAGTTTCAGAACTCCTGTTGTCTTTGCATAAAGAATCGGAGTTCGCTCGTGTCCGACAACCGGCAGAATTTATTGGCAGAAACTGGCAGAAGATGGCTGCATAGATGAGACACCAAATCTTGAGAGTGTTGGGTGAGCAGGGCTTATGGACATGGCGGGGACAGAGGGGGCTTTGGGGGGTGGGGGATGGAGGGATCCATGCAGGTGAGAGACGGGGGGGTCCATGCAGGGTGAGAAATTGAGGGGTTCATGCATAGTGACAGGTGGAAGATCTTGGCTGGGGGACCAACCGCTCTGTTTGCTCAGTCCTGAGGGTTACCCGGATGCAGGACTTTCAGTGCTGTGACTGGCACAGTCCCGGGCCAGCCTGGGCTTTGTGCTGATGGGTCCCTCAGTCCAAGGCCGCCCCTCTCCCTGCATGAGACAAGCCTACTCTGAAGTTTCACTGCTCCAGCAGGAGGCAGACACCCACTAAAACTACTGATGGATGTTGCATTTAGGAAAAGGCGGCCGTGTCAGCAATGACTGGCCGATGGTCATCTGACTGAGGTCATCTCACAGGAAAGCGTGGAAGTAGAAGGGTGGTGACAGGTATCTGGAGGGTGAAAAGTGCCAAATTTAAATTTCGTAGTTGTTGGTGATTTCATTTTTCAATGTGACTCACAGAGGCGGTCTCTGATGTGGGGCCGCTCACACTCTGGGCCTCCGAGTGTCACTCAGTCACGGACACCACCTCGCGAGCTCGCCTGAGTGTCCAGATCAACAGCCAGTTAGAGCTGGGGGCCGTTTGGCCATTCGAGGCCTCGGGGTTATTTAGGACAAGCATCCTTTGGCCCCCAGGGTGCCAGCACTGGTTCCTCGGTGATCCTGGACCACGCTCATTCCCACGCCACTCAGCCCACACTGCTTCCCATCGGCCATGGTGCCTGGAGCAGCCGTGGGCAGAGGAACCCCGCTTCTGTGCACTGAGGCCAGCCTTGGGTGTCGTCTCTGAGCCCTCTCACCCCCAGTCCTCATCAGAGACCCTTCGCTATTCAGAACATTTGCTTCTAAGCTGTCTCGGTTTTCACCACCTCCCAGATTGTTGTTTGGGGCTGGAGTCTGATCAGCCCCTGTAACCCAATCTGGATTCGTTTCTTGTGGCTGTCGTAACAAAATACCACAAACTGAGAAGTTCCAAGGAACTGATGTATATTCTCTCTGAGTTCCAGAGGCCAGAACTCTGAAATCAGGGTGTCACAGGGCCAGGCGCCCTCGGGAGGTGCCAGGAGAGGCGCCTTCCCACCTCCTCCAGCTCCTGGCGTTCCTTGGCGGGCAGACCCATCACTCCAGTCACATGGCCGTCTCCTCCCCGTGTCTTCCCATCATCTGCCCCTCGTGCGTGTATCCAGATTTCCCCTTTTCCTAAAGACAGCCGTGGTATCGGATTAGGGCCCACCAGAATGCCCCTTTCCATCCTGGTCGCCTCTGTGAAGACCTTATTTCCAAACAGAGTCCTATTGTGAGGCAGTGGAGCTGGCGTCTCCAACATACCTTTTGGGAGACACAATCCAACTCATAGCCCCTTCGGTTCCCACACAGATGGGTCTGCTCAGCACTAGAGAGCAACCAGAACGTCAGTCAGACGAGTGCCTGTGCAGGTAGACCCGTGTGGTGGGGCTCGTCGGGCTGATGGTCTGGCTGTGTCCCTGTCATTCACGCCAGGTTGAGAAGGCTGTGATGGGCCACCTGGACACCTGTCTTTCGACCCACCTCCAACGCTGTAATGATGCCGGCAGCACCAGGCCACCCAACCGCTTGGAACTGCCCAGTCTGAAGGGCCCATGTGCAGAAACGTAAGTGGGTACCGCCGGCCAGAGCAAATGGGGTGCTGTGGGGAAACCAGGCTGATCGGCCCCCCACAGCCACCTGCCACTTCACAGAGGACGCCTCATGCTTGCAGGTGACCTTGGTGGAGCTTGTCACATGCTGCCCTTTTTATTCCCACCTCTCTCTACCTGGGATGATTCTTTGAGGGGCTTCCAACTCTAGGGGTGCCGCTGATCTCGGCCTCAGAAGAGAGGGTCGCCCGAGAGAGTCCTCTGATGTAAGCAAGCTGTGAAATGCAACCCATCCTGAGGGCGACCTACCTGGGCAGCCCGACCCATCTCCTTGAATGTGAGGGAGCCGAGGGGCCACCTGTGACCTGACGGTTTGCAGAGCTGCGGAGGCCTGCCAGGGAGCTGGGCTATGGCAAGCCGCGCTCCTTCCAGCTGCCCACCTCCCGGCGGCAGGGACAGGCCTTGTATTTCCTGTGGCACCCGGGCGGAGCAGTCAGGGTGCGGCCGTGCCCCGTCCAGCCCTGGCTCCTGCAGACAGCTCAGCGGCAGGCCTCAGAGTTTGGGCTAAGAAACGCGAAGGGGACGACGGTTTAAGGGAACCACAAGTGGGCAGCTTGCATGAATTAACGTACGCTCCATGCATGCTTGATCAACCTTTCGTTCCTTCTTTAGGAATTGATGTAAAGGTATCGAACTGTCCAGAGCAAGGCTGCCTGTTGTCCGCTCTTGGTAGAGGCCGGGGTTTGATTTTTTAATGCATTTTGGGCAGACATGCACTTGGCATTGCCTGAGTCCCTGTGTTTCTCTCAGGATGAATGATTAATGCCTTATTGGCTAAACGGTTTAGCATATTTACCCGTGTCTTCCCTGCTTCTCAGATTCGCCCTATCCTGCCGCACTGTGTATCGGTATTGCTTTCCTCGTGTTTCAAGCGCTGTCTCTAACCCACCGGTCTGGACCAGGTGACTTGCAGCCACTCAGAGCTGCTGCACGTGCCTCACGTTCTGCAATTCAGTTTCACTTTTGTAACCAACTTTTGCAAATAAAAAGCTGTAGTGGGACAGACACGCACAGGCCCTTGCTTCCGATGGCTTTGTGCTTTGCTGGACAAACAGTATGTTTGCTCAGGGCTGTTCCCTGGAACGTTGCCCTCGGACCAGCAGCCCCGGCTCCCGCCTCCTGTGTACCCTGCCCCCCCCCCCCCCCCCCCCCCGCATCACACTACCCATTGTGCACCACGGCCCCGGCTTCCTCCCGTCTCCCTTCACCTGGGTCAGAGCCAAGAGAGTGCTCACTGCCTCCCACCTCTCCAGGTAAACCACTGCCCTCCGGTCCCCCAGGTATGTGCCTACAGCAGAAACATGCACGGGGCAGGCAGTGCAGGAACCCCCGAGTATCCTAGAGCAACCAGCTGGCACCTAACTGCCAGCCATCAGACCGTGGACTCAGGGAAGGAATGGCAGCCTTCTTTGGGAAAAACAGTGAACATGTCAAAACATCAAGGCTTTTGACTGTGAATGGAGAAAAGGGCGGCTCACGGTGGTGGCAATTAATATGCCCAATTTTTCCACACAAAGCTGTTTCAAATCTGTCTCAAGCTGTTTCTTATTAAGCTCTTTAACATTAAAAATGTTCCATATTTAAAGCTGAGGTGGGTGCAAACACTGGCAGGGGTGGTGGGCGGGGGGGGGTGGTGAGCACTGATGTTCGCCCACCAGTAAAAGCCAGGTTTTTCAGGAGGGGCAGCTGGCCTCAGCCATCAGGTACCTGGCATTGTACCCTGCCCAGCTGAGGTCGGTGACACGAGGCATTATACCTGAGCTCTGCCCAAGGTCACGTCCCCAATCCCCTCTCTGCACTCACTCTCCTTTTGTGATTTTTCTGGCTCAGGGGTCTGCTAACCAGGGCTGCTGCCCACTCCAACCCACCGCCTGTCTCTGTACAGCCTGCGAGCTAAGAATGGCATTTACATTTCCAAATGGTTGGAGAAAAAGAAAATCAAAAAAAGATAATGTTTTGTGACATGTGAAAAGGATATGAGATTCAAGTTTCAGCCTCCACGAATAAAGTTTTATTGGCACCCAGCCACGCTCACTCATTTACATATTGTCTCAGGCCACGGTCCCCGCCCCCACAACTCAGAGCTGAGCAGCTGGGAGAGACGCCACAGAGGCTAAACATGTACTATCTGGCCCTTTACAGAAAAAGTGTGCCGAGCCCTGCTTTAGAGAAATAGTGGTACCGGAAGGAAGAGGGGTGAGGGTGGGGTGTGCCCCAGGCTTCAGCCACAGTTTGATCGGAATGAGGGTTTGAGGATGGTTTGGGACTAAATGTTTGTGTCCCTCCAAATTCATATATTGAGCCCTAACCCCCCAAGGTGATGGTATTAAGAGGTGGGGCCTCTCGGAGGTGCTGAGGTCATGCGGGTGGAGCCCTCGTGAGTGGGGTTACAAGTGGGATCATAAAAGGCTCCCCCGGAAGCTCCCTCACCCTACCTGCCGTGTGAGGACATAGCGAGAAGGCCGCCAGCCATCTATGAGCCAGAAAGAGAGGCCTCACCAGACACTGAACCTGGTGGGGCCTGGGGCCTGGGCTTCCAGCCTCCAGGAAACTGTGAGCTTCAAACGTCTATTGTTTAGAAGCCACCCATCTATGGGACTTTGTCATAGCAGCCCAAACGAACAAGGACAGTGTGGGGACAGAGCCAGGAGAGCAGTTCCCAGGCTCTCGGCCTCACGTGGAAAGGTGCTGGCTCGGGTAGTAGATGGCCATCAGCTGTGACTACTTGGTCATCAGCTGTTACCTGTTGGCCACTAGCCACTGACATAACTGCCACGGCTACACTAGCAGGCGTGGATTGCAGTTAGCAGTGAGGTCGGTTGGCAGAGAAGTGGAAGGCAGGTTGCGGATTGTGTGGCTCCCACTTCCTGTGTCTCCAGCCCAGCTGCCAGCGAGAATACAGTGGCGTGACTCTCCTACCTGTGGCTCCGTGGGTGTTCCTGTTTGGCCTCGCCATGTCCTGCGTTCTTGTGTGGGGAGCAGGAGCTGTGACCCTGCATGACAACAGGGATTAAGGGGGCAGGAGGAAGGCGTCCCTAGACGTCCTGGCCACTGGCTGTTGTCCTTTGTGCCTGCAGGAGGGAGCGGTGGTTCTGAGAATGTCGGGAATAACTTTCACACCTGTGCAGACTGGCTCAGCACAGGTGAGTAACTGCCCTCAGCTGAGTGGAGCGGGTGACAGCGGCAGGTTCCGATCTGTACCAACAATGTGTGGGAGTGTCCTGGGCTGATGTCACAAAGCACCACAAGCCAGGTAGTTTCAAACAACACACCTTCTCTCCCAGATCTGAAGGCCAGAAGTCTGAAGTCAGCATCAGCAGGGCTGGCTCCTTCTGGAGGCCTCTGCCAGCTGCTGGGGGTGCCTGGGCTTCCTTGGTTTGTGGCTACGCCCTCCCAATCTCTGCCCCCAGGGTCACATGGCCTTCCTTTGTCCCTGAGTCTTCTCCGCTTATAAGGATACTTGTCATTGAATTCAAAAACCCACCTAAGATTCAGGATGATCTCATGTTGAGATCCTTATGTTGATTCCATCTGCAAAGTCCCCTTTTTCCAGATAACGTCCCCTTCAAAGGTTCTGGAGTTGGATCTTGAGCCCAGCTTTTGGAGACCGCGTGGCAGACGGTAGAAAGCTGGGTCCCACGCGGGAGCCGTTGAGAGAACTCTGTCCTTTCACTTACCAGTCCAGTCACCGTTCTCTTCCCACAACCCTGCACGTGGGCCACCCAAGTGACCTTGTCCACTGTTTCTGACCCCAGGGATCATTCTCCATCTTGGGGTCTGGGCCTCCTGCTGAGGAAGTCCTCGTCCACACGTTCCCTCAGGTCCAGACACCTCTAACTGGACCAACAAACCCGACAGCAGCAGCCACACCTGTAGAGCCGGAGGCGTCCGCAGCAGCTCCTTTCCAAGCGGCTCTCTCACAGCACTGGAGGTGTCGCCCCTGCCTGTAACCTGGGAAGGCACAGCCTTCTGGGGACTTGCCCGCTAACAGACACTGATTCCGGACCAGTGTCCAAACACTGCAGACATCACCTGCACCTCTGCTGTGGCTGCCACAGGCATCGGAGGGGCACGCGGACCTGGAAGTCAGCCCGGACAAAGTTGGGGAGAGTCTGGAGCCCTGAGCTGCCTCTCAGGCGCTGGCACTGCCCCTACATGACCTGGCAACTGCTTACCCCTTCGTCTGGGGAGCAGAAGGTTTAATCTGGAATATTGTGGAGATCCTGGCTTCAGACCCACCCCCAAAGGCAACCAGCACCCAGGACGGACACTTGGGCTCACTGAACACCCAAAGAAGAGACGACAGGCTCCAGGAAGGGGAGAGAGGGCCTGCTTTGTCCCCTCTTCAAGAATGGCCACCGCCCCCACCCGTGAGGCCAGCTGCTGACATCAGGCAGCCACACCGCCGTGGGGAGTTCTCCAGCAACCTCGTCAAGCCCCAGCTGCTTTCCCCCAACATGGGCTGTGGCTTTCCCTCCAGAGGCCATTTTGCTGGGACAGAGCTCATTTGTCGACAGGGCAAAGGAACCCTGCCCTCTCTACTTGGTAGCTTTACATGCACGTCGTATTTAGACAGTCCATCTTGCCTCATTCTCCCGGCCAAGCACGAATAGAAGTCAGTTCAATTAACAGGATGGAACCAAACAGGACATACGTGGGAAAGAGGGGCCATCCTTCAGGTTCCTGGGCCCTTGTACCTAGATCCCGAGGGAGGAAGCACGGCGGTGGGGGCTGCTTGGGTCTCCCCCACCCCACCCAAGTTGAGTGGATGAGGCTGATCCCAGTGCAGCCTCCGTGACACCCCCGGAATAGTTCTCATCCCCCAGCTGGTCACACAGAAGTCTTGATGAGAACCGAATCCATAGGCACGGCCCTTGTGCCATGTCAGTGCTTTTCCGGAGACAGTAATCGTGCCGGAATATCGGGGGTTGTGAGGCCCTCACCCTGACGTAGCCACAGGCTGCTCACCCCAGAACCAACACCCTGCCACCAGCTCATCCCAGGCCCCCTGAGCAAGAGGTCTCCAAGTCCTCGGGGAGCCCACACTCCCTCTGCTGCCCCCACAACACAGAGGATTCTCCAGCAAGAGCCGTCCATGGGTGCCGAAGGCCTGTTGGCGAGGGTTACGGTTTTTCTCGCACTTCTCCCTGTCGGTGCCATGAGAATATCAGGATGACCCCGTCAGCCATCGACGAGGAAGTATGTGAGAATTCAGGCTGCCCTCTTTGAAATCAATATCAAATCTTACTATTGCTATAGCCTGGGCATGTATGCCCAACCCCAAATACTCTTGTTGAAATTCTAATGCCTCAGATGATGACATTGGGAGGTGATGGGGTCATGAGGGTGGAGCCCTGGTGATGGAATTAGTGCCCTTATAAAAGGGACCCCAGAGAGCTCTCCCGCCCCTTCCACCTCATGGGGACACAGCGAGAAGCTGCAGTCTGTGAACCAGGAAGGGGGCCTCACCAGACACCGAATCTGCCCAAGACTTGATCACAGGCTCCAGCCTCCAGCGCTGTGCGAGATGAGTTGTACTGTTTCTATGCCAACTTATCTGTGGTTCTCTGTTACAACAGTCCCCAGGCCCCCCTCCCCATCCCACCGCATTGGGCGTTAGAACCCCACCACGAACGCCAGGGACACAGCATGCAGCCTGTGACCTCAGGCCAGCAGCCCCACTGACTGGCCAGTGACCAACACAGCTCTCTCTCAAGAGCCCTGGCTCAGAGACCCCAGGAGGCAGCTGGTTGGCTGCAGGAGCTGAGGTGAAAGGCCAGCGGATTGCCAGCAAAGCTGCAGGTGGTCAGTACAAATGGCGTAGATGGGGGAGGACGCAGGTGTGTGGGGGAAGCAGACAGGGAAACAGGTGGCCAGGAGAGAGAGAGCCAGGGAGACGTCAGGCGAGCACACCCCCCGTGCCTCTGTCTGCTCCCAGCCCCCAGTTCTGGTCCTCTCCACTCCCAGCTGCATGGTGACCTCCAGACCCCGAGTGTAACTTCCCTGATTTGAGCCAGTTCCAGGGTGTTCCTTTTTCTTGCACCTAATAGAAATTTGGAGTCACAGTGTCTCGTCCAGAGCTGACTCCCAGGTCAGAGCACAGGCCGGTGGCAGCTGCTAGAGCTTTCTGTCTCAATGAAAGGTGTCCTGGGCCTCAGGGACTGCAGCGGGCATGCTCAGAAAGTAGAGGCACGCAGACGCGGCTCCTGGGCCAGTCCTGCCTCCTATGGGCTGTGTGACACTGGGGTGATCCCTTGACGTCTCTGAGCCTTGGAGCCCTCTGTCATAATGCCCTCCCTCTCCAGAGCCCACTGTGAGAAGTAAATGAGATAACATGGGTAGGTACTGAGTGCAGTGTCTGACACACCTGATTTCACACATGTGCTCCAGCGAAGGGGTCAAGAAGCCTGAAGTGATTCTTGTAAGTGCTGGGCATGGACAGGGGAGGATGAGATTGAGGAGGCAGAAAAAGTCGGGAGTGCAGGAGGAGGGGGACCTGGCAGAGAGGGCCTGAGGGAGGGAGGGAAGCAAGAGGGGCCTAGGGTCCCCAAGCAGCCTGGGTCTCACACCTGCCTCTGGTGTCACCAGCTCGCCTCTCTCCAGGCTCCTCCCAGCAAACCTATTTGGCCTGAGCTGGTGTGGGCCGGGCTTCTGCCTCTGACAGCCCTGACCTCGGACAATGTTGGGTGCACAGCAGATTGCAAAGCCCCGACCTTGGACGATTTGACCCTGGAGGCGTGGGCCTGGGGGCTGCTCCTTGTGAAATGGGGGTGACAATGCACAGTCCACCTTCGTGCTCTGTTTGGAGGAGATACCACTTGTGAACCATCACAAGTTTTCTCAAAGAACGGGTGTTCTTATCACTGTGACCCAAGCCTGCCCACCTCCATTCATAACTCGCCTTGAATCAACACCCGTCCCCCCGCCCCCGCCACTGTGTCACTTCAGCACTAAGAGCTGGAAGCAGAAAGTTTGCTGAATGGTGGTTTTCTGCCTCTTTTATTTTTCGTCTGGGAGAAAATGTCCTGACAGCACGGCTTACCAATGCCCGTGACTTTCATTTCAGCCACATCACAAAAAGAACAGGATGGCCTGGTGTCACCTTCCGGCTGCTCCCCACCTGGAATGTAAATATCTTTCTGTCACCTCCTGTGAGGCGTGACAACGCTGCAGCTCCCCCGCCCCCCTCCTCCCCCAGAAGACAGTTGTCAGCCGCTCACGGATGTCGCAGATATAACGCAGGAGACAGAACGGCCCTTCCGCCTCTCTGGCCTCCTTCCTGCCGTCCTACAGCCCAAGGCCTGTCCTCCCTGCCCCCCCCGCAGGCGGCCCAGCTGGAGGCCACTCAGCCTGGACCTGGGAGGAGGCTCGCCTGGAGGAAGACCTGAGCTGAGTTTGCAGGACGTGACAGTGTCCTGGAGACTCCGGCCGACGGTCTCTCACTGTGTCCTAGACAGTCGACATCCTGAGGCCTCGTCCTTCTCCTTATGCTAAGATGTGCTGTGACCCCAGTAGGGGGATACGCTCAGCCTTTTGGGGACCAGGCAGGACCCACGGGGCTGCTCTCTGCAGACCACCAGAAGTGTGGGTTTCCCACACCAAGTGATTCTGCGACCCGGCCGCCACCCTCCAGTTCAGCTCAGTTCCGACACCGGGGGTTAGTGTCAGGCCCGCAGGTGAAGGGCTCCGTCCCACGGGGCTGCCCCCACTCCAGATGCCCATCGAAAGTTCAAGGCTGTCACCCGTGCTTCTGACCGACCAGTTACAAGGCAGGGGCTCCACAACCCCCTCCTCGGGTTGGATGATTTGCCATAACAGCTCACAGAACTCGGGAGACACTGCGTGTGACCGATTTAAGACAACGGATTTAAAAGGATACAGATGGACGTCTGAATGAAGAGGTATGCAGGGCGGGCCTGGCAGGGCCTCTTGGCATGTGGATGTGGTCACCAACCTGGGGTCGCCCCAAACCTCAGGCCTTAGGGGTTTCCACGGCGCCTTCCTCACGTAGACGTGATCAGTGTTCGGCAGCCCCTTCCCCTCTCTGGAAGATGGCGTGGGGGCGGGGCTGAACCCCCAAGCTTCGAAGAATTAGGACTTGATTTTTCTGGTGACCGTCCAGGAGCCCACACGGAGTCACCTCATTAGAACAGAAGATGCTCCTATCACCCAGGAAATTCCAAAGGGTTTAGACTGTCTGTGCCCGAGCCGGTGGCAGGGACCAGTATACGTCCATTTTCCGTTAGTTCACAGTCGGAGGCTGCAGGAAGGACGCCCCACACAGGCGGAAGCCTGCAGCGTCTGTCTTGTCTCTGGCTCATTGCACTTACTCTACGGTCCTCCGGGTTTGCCGTGTCGTCACATGTCGCAGGGCTGGCTTCCTTAGCTCAGGCTGAATTACATTCCATCGTATGGATCTTCCCCTTTCTTTTATCCATTCATCTATTGATGGGCATTTAGGCGGTTCCCACATCTTGGTTATTGTGATACGGGGTATCCAAAATACTCAAACTCATTGAAGCAAAGAATGGACTGGTGGCTCTTTAGGGGCCAGGGGTCGGGGCTGGAGAGTTCTTCTTCGGTGGATGTGACACTTCAGGGTGTGATGCCAGGTGACTCAGCTGTCACTGCAGCAGTCCACACTTACCCGTGTGGTAACATCTGCTAAGAGGGCAGATCTCAGGGTACGTGCTCCGACCTGAGAAATAAAACATCCATGGGCTCCTCCAGCTCCCAGCAGGAAAGCCATGGGCAGCGACTCCCCCCACCCTGCGCGGACCCAGGCCTGGAGCCTTGGGCCTGCGCATTAACCTCTAACTGATGCTGGAAACTCCAGCCTCAACAGCGTTCCCTCTTTGATCCAAATCTCACTCATGTGCCTGCCTTCCTTGACTCTGGCCGTCCGTGTCTCAGACACTGGCTCCAGCAGGAGCAAATCTGTTAAGAACAAAAAAACCTACCCTTGGGGGTCCTACAATGACCACTTTGTCAGTATCTGAGCCCGTGACGAGCAGACCTGCCCCCACTCGTTGAAGAAAATGTTCCTTTCCTCACTGAAATGAACGGCCACCTATCAGGGACGGTAACGTCTCAGCTATAGTCTTGTGACCCACCGTCCAGCCCAGAGAACCGGCACCTGGGGACATCCCACCTCGGAAAGTAGAGGCCCTCCTTATCTGTGGGTTCACATTGAACCAATCATAGACCAAAAGTATTTGGAGGGAAAAAAGTTACATTGTTGCTGCCATATATGAACAGACTTTTGGTTTGTCATTATTCCCTAAACAATACAGCAGAACCACAGCATAACACAATTAACGTTCTCACTGGAGTAGGTATTGTAAGTAATCTATACGTGGGAGGATGTCGTGGGTTTTAGGCAAATACTCTACACCATTTCATATAAGGGACCAGAACACCTGGGATGTGGGTATCCGAGGGGGTCCTGGAAGCCATCCCACGTGTGAGCTCTGAGTGCGGGAAGCATGGCACACATTTCCTCTGGTCTAGAGCAACATTCAGGCTGGGGAGGCGGGCAGAGAGCTCTGAATATTCATGACATGCAAATCGCAGGAAATGTGGCCGTCAGCCATTCACCTGCTCCCTCTCCTCCCAGCCCCCTGCCCCCTTCATAAGGCCGTGCTTCCCCCGCTGTTGAAGCTGTTCCAGGTGACCACGCTCTCCACGTGCCCAGGCGCTCAAGGAGAGCTGTCATGGAGGCGTGTGTTGTCGTCCTTGGGGGCACTGCAGCCAACACCGCGCTCAGGGCAGAAGGTCAGCTGATCTTGCTTTCTCGAGGTTCTGATGGTCCCCGAGCAGCAGCTGTCAGGGCATGAGTGGCTTTCCTCGATCTCCTGCCACTCGTCACTGCGTTTTCTTTACCGTATTTTAAATCTTGAAAGTCAGAAAGGTGGAGAGGCACCGGAGCTGGTGATTCTCCCTCCTTGTGTCCGTCACACTCGTCTCGTGGAGATTCGGGGAAACGCCAAGAGATCCCAGCCATGCGATTTGGGTGGACTCATCCCAAGAAGGCCGTGCAGTCAGGAGGGGCCCCGTGCTTGCAGCGGCTGAGCGCACATGTGGCTTAATGCTCTGCTGTTGCCATCTTGAAATTCTTCATGATTTGTGGGCGAGGGGCACTGCATTGTCATTTTGCACCGGGACCTGCAAATTAGGGAGCTGGTCCTGGTTCAACGGCCTGGACCATAGCGTGGAAGGTGAAAGGAAAACCCTGCACCGCGGCATGAGGAAATCAAGCATCCGCTCCAGGCGGGGCCGGGGGAGCAGACTTCAGCTGTGATGACCTCACAGGGGAAACTGAGGAAGCCCCGAGAGAGGATCCATCCTCACCCTGGTGATCAGCCCTCCTGCCTTCCACGCCCAAGGAGACTGTGGGAAATGAACAGTGGCAGTTCTCACCTCTGTCCCCATAGGTTGATAGAACCTAAAATAAATGGTAACTTCACTAACATATGCAAATGTCACCTGCTCAGAATTCAATGAGCCGGTTTCTGCACAGATATATTTGTTCCACTCCAGATCTTATACGAGGTCTAACAATTAAGTTTGCGACCTTGTTGCAATGATGTTGCTAACCTGTTTTGATATCAGAGGGATTATTCATTATGAATTTGTGCCGACTGGACAAACAGTTAACCAAGTTTACTATCTGGAAGTGCTGAAAAGGCTGCATGAAAAACTTAGACGACCTGAACTTTTTGCCAGCATTCATGGCTCTTGCATCACGACAATGCACCAGCTCACACGGCACTGTCTGTGAGGGAGGTTTTAGCCAGTAAACAAATAACTGTATTGGAACACCCTCCCTGCTTACCTGATCTTGCCCCCAATGACTTCTTTCTTTACCCAAAAATAAAGGAAATATTGAAAGGAAGACATTTTGATGACATTCAGGACACCAAGGGTAATAGGACGACAGCTCTGATGGCCATTCCAGAAAGAGTTCCAAAATTGCTTTGAAGGGTGGACTAGGCACTGGCGTCGGTACATAGCTTCCCAAGGGGAGGACTTCGAAGGTGACCATAGTGATATTCAGCTATGAGGTACGCAGCACTTTTTCTAGGATGAGTTCACATACTTAATTGTCAGACCTCATATAAGGTTCTCGTTTAAATTTTCTCAGTGGTTCCCTAATGCCTTTCGCAGCCAATTTTTAAAACTCAGCATCTGATCATACATCATGCATTGCATTTAGTTGACGTGTCTCTTTTCTAATTAAGTCTAGAAGAGCGCCCCTGCTTTATTATGTGTGTATTTGTCTTTAGTGTAGTAACATACACAAAGCGTCGTTAAAGTTACCAGCTGGACCATTTTAAGTGAACAGTTCAGTGGCATCAAGTACAAATGCTTTATGTGCAGGCGTCACCACCATCCTCTCTAGAACTTTTTTTGTCTTCTCCACACGAAACTCTGTCCTCATTAAATACTCACTCCTCATCCCCCGCCCCCAGCCCCTGGCGCCACCATCTTCTCTCTGTCTTTGTGGGTTTCACTCCTCTAAGTAACTCACGTAAGTGGAATCACACGGTGTTTGTCTTTTTGTGTCTGGCTCATTTCACTGAGCATAATGTCACCCGGGTCCATCCCTGTTGCAGGGAGTCAGGACCTCCTTCCTTTCCCAGGCTGAGTAATACTCCACTGGGCAGATGGACCACACGTCGCTGACCCATCCAGCTGCCCGTGGACACGGGGTGGCCTCCCCCTTTTGGCGATTGTGAATAATGGTCTGTGTACGTGGGTTGCCCAGTATCTGTTGAAGCCCCTGCTGTTCGTTCCTGTGGGTCTGCCCCCAGAAGTGGGATTGCTGGGTCACGTGGTGATTCCATGGTCACTGCTCACAGTGGCCGCCCCGTGACATCCCACAGCAGAGCGCAGGGCTCCGGCCCCCCCACACCTTTGCCAACACTTGTGATGTTCTTTCCCTGGTTTTTTGTTTGTTTTAGAACGACCTTCCTACTGGGTGTGAAGTGGTATCTCCTTATGGTATTTTTTTTAATGACTGCCATTTTGAATCATCCAGGACCACTGTTTTGGGGCGGGCCCCACTGCGGGATTTTTCTGCCTGTTTCCTCAAAGCTGAATTCAGTCTAAGCGTTTTTGTCCCGTTACTGCGGACCTCTCAGTGCACACGATGTTGGTCTGCCCCATTACTGGTCCAAAGGTACCACCAGATGTCTTCAGTGAAAGCCCCTCCCCACCATAGGGGTCACAGGGAGGCTAGGAGTGGATGCTCCGGGATGGGGCAAACGTCGGGCTCCCCACAGCTCCTGCCAGAGCCAGCCTCAGTGGGTGGCCCTTGTTCCCACCAGTGGTACAACCGTGGCTGCAGAACAGCAAGGTTCTAATTTCATCCTTCCTGCAACACCTATTACCTATTTGCTGTCTCTTTCTACAAAATACTAGTTCCCCACAACCTTATTTTGAGAATCAGTAGGGACTCGTGGAGTTTTAATCTCAGTGGCTTATAATGCAGCCGATTATTTTCCCAGTTGTCCGACAGGAGTCCTGCAAGCTGGTCCTGTGTCCTTCCGACACCTCATTGCCTTGCTCTCTGGGGACCCCGATCTCAGCTGTTTTCCAAGGAGCCCTGGATCCTTTTAATGGGGAGCAGTATTTAGACACAGAGATGGGAATGGGCACTGGGCTATTCTTTGCTTTCCAGATCTTTCAGGGAAGGTTTTTGAAGAAATCAATGGACAGCGTTTAGATTTTTCGGAGTTCTTTTAACCAAGTTTTGTAACAAGGCTGTTACAAAGGAATTAAAGTGTCCTCGAGGCAAACAACATTTTGTCCCACCTAGAGAACGGTAGTAGAGGCAAAAGAATAGTAGACAGTCTTTATATGAAGTGACAAGATGGAGTCTCCCAGGAATCAGTGCTGAGATCAGACGCATTTGAAATGTTGCCAGTTTTCCAAAAGCGTCACTGTGCAGTCATTTCTTCACATTGGGAGGTGACACTAAACGTTTGTCTCAGGTAAAAGCTGCAAGCCCACAGGACGGATGGGGAGCAGGTTTCACAAGGTGATAAAATGGGCAGAACGGTAGTATGGGGGCTCTGGGGCCTGCAAGCGCAAAGCAACACTTTGGAGGAAAACAGCCCAAGCTCCCTGTTGAAGGGACGGCGCTGAGCCATCAGTTACAACCCCAGAATGAGACGTCACCTTCGATAAAGTGGTGGTGTCATCTCCACCAGCACTCCTGAGACAGAGTTACACCCCCCCCCCGTGGCCCCCTGGAACGTGGCCAACAGCAGCATGGTCGGGCTGTGCATGTCACCAACAGCACCACTGACTAGGAGCCCTGTGGGGACAGAGCCAGGAGAGCAGTTTCCAGGCTCTCGGCCTCACGTGGACAGGTGCTGGCTCTGGTAGTAGATGGCCATCAGCCCTTCACCTGTGGGATCTGCCGCTCCAGGTAGACAGTGCCAGAACTGAGTTAAATGGTAGGACACCCAGCTGGCGTCACAGAGAACTGCTTGGTGGGGAGGAAACCCTCACACGTATCTGGTGGCAGAAATGTAATGTTCTATGTGAGAGTAAAGAAAGGCTCACGGGGAAGAAACACATAGTAGAAAGGAAGTGGCTTTTTTCTCTACTTAGGAAAGGGAAAAAGCTGAGTTTTCTCTTTCCTTTATGAGCACATATGCACACTAGCTGCAGGAGACACTGGGGTAAAGAAAACAAGCAGAGGAAGCTCGCGTGCAGCTTATGCCTTGATACGGGAGGCTGAGAATACATTAAAGAGAACAACACAGATTGGGTACCAAGTGGTAATGACGCTCCAAGGCAGAATAAGATGGGAGGAGGGTGGGAGAGGACAGAACAGCTCCTTGTGGAAGGGAGGGTTTGGGGAGGGGGCCTGAGGAAATGGCCTTGCAGCCGAGAGCTCAGACTTCAGGGCAAACCCCCGCCCATCTCCAGGACAGAAGGGGGCTTTGTGGGGGCCAGGGAAGGCTTTCCTTCTTCATCTGCATTTGGTAGATGGCTTTAACATGCTTTTATGTTCCTGGAGGTCATGGCTTTTTCTGGCTCTGCTTTTTACAGCAGTTCTCGTTAACACTGAGAAAAACCATCATAGATTTGGGAAAAGGTCAAAGAGCATGAAAAACAAATGGCAGAGGGGATGTGCGGGCTTCCATGGGAATATATAAATATTTAAAGAGGAGGCAGCCAAGTACAAATAGTTCCAGCAGGCTCTGTCTCAGTGTCCTGACCATGCTTGTGGTAACTATGGACCTCCTGAAATGTTCCTTTATATCAAATCTTGCAGATATTCACCAAATCTTAAGAAATTCTCTAGGGAAAAGTAGCTTCCGATCAACCGCAGCTCGTTAACCAACAGAAGTGGTCATACTAAAACGAAGTGGCCCAGAGGAATTTGCACCCACGAATGGAGTCCTACCAGGCTGTTAAAGGGAATATGGGGTCCTACCCCGCCATCCGGGGTGATGACGTAGGGAAAGTAACTTGCAAAAGTAACTTGTCCCTTCCGCTGTTAGAGACAGGACCTCAGGCTGGATGCAAAATTCGTTCGATTCAACGTAGCCACGTGCTGTCTTCTAAAGCTATTTCCACATTCAGTCATTTTGAACAATTCTTTTCTTTAGCCATATTTCTAACAAGGAGTTACATAACAAAGAGTCGGACAGGGAGGAAGCCGAAATCCCTGGAACTTCTGCAGTTACCAGAGCGTCTTCGTTATTCATGGGCCTCTGGGGTCACACCCGAGTTCATGCTGGACAGGTGACATGGCTCAGGATGGGGGCTGGTCACAGGGCGCTCAACGTGACTAAAGGATGGGGGAGCTGCAGCGAGGTGATGTCAGCCCGACCTCGGGAAGGGGAGGTGGATGAGGCTGAGTGTAGTCGTGAGGGCAGAGGGCCACCCGTGCCCAAGATGAAACCCCAGTAAAGACTTTGGACAGCATGGTGTCATGATGCTTCCTGGTCACTGGGCTCCTTGATGTACCAGGAGGTGACACGTCCTGATCCCACAGGACAGGGCTTGGAAGTTCCATGTTTAGAGACTCCTCAGGCCTCTCCCTCTGTCCTTCTTCTGTCTGTTCCTGAGTTGTACCCTTTATGATACAACTACAATCATACGTACGGCACTCTTTAGTTCTCCGAGTCATTGTAGTAGACAGTCTAACCCAAGGGGGTCCTGGGAACCCCCAAATTTGTAGACAGTTGGCTAGGTGAGTGGGCAACCTGGGGATCTCCAAAGTGGGGCTGGGCTGAAGTGGGGCCTTCTGAGGAAGCACTGGGCCCCTCGCCGGTGGGGTCTGCACTAACTCTGGGCGGTCAGTGCCAGGCTGAGCGCAGCACACCAGCTGGGGCGGGCACAGAATCGAGGTGATGAGGCTCAAGAGTGTCCCCACCGGGTACGTGTCCCCGCTGGGTGCAGCATGTGATTCAGCGTGCCAACTTAATCACAATGGCTGGACGGGCTCCAGAAGCCATGATGGAGAAATGATATGGAGCTGGGGCACAAATTGAGCAATTATCTCCCAATCAGAATCAATTCATCTTGTCATCACAAAGGCCTGGATGGGAAAGGGCACTTTTAGCAGGCTGACAACTTCCCGGGACGCAAGGGACACGTCTGGGGAGTCATGTTCACTGGTCATGGAAGGGAAACGCTCTCCGCCAGGGGAGTGAGCCCCCAGCCTACCTGGGTTTCCAAACGCTCTGCTCAGGATGAGTTCGTGTTTCTGCAGCATCAGCATTTCTGGCTCCCGTTGGTACGTGGAAAGTCACGTGGACGAGGCGGGCTGCGGGTCAGCCAGCAGAAACGTTTCTTTCCTGGTCCCTCTCTGCTTGTTAAGTCTTGTCTTATGAGCGTTTCTACGCTCCACACCTGACCACATCTCCAGTGGGAGTGCGTGCGTGTCCACACACATGCCGGCCTCACTCCCAGGGGCCATCAGCCTTCACGCAGCCCTCAGGTACACCCAGGGCCACCCAGGACATGTCTGCTCTGCTGCCACGTGGAACAACAGTTCCAAATGACTGAAGGTGGAAAGTGATTCCGCGTGGTGGGTAAAACACGCAGTCTGATGGTGGGGAAAGTTGTCTACAGCCAAGAAGACCTTGCCGTCCATTTTTCCACTTTGTCAGTGATGGGGCTGGGAGGCAGCAGCCCCCAGTGGGGAGGGGGCCTCACTTAGGAAGAACCTCCTCGTGTGTCAAGGTGACTTTTCAAGCGTTTTACATTCTCCTTACTTCCCAAGCAGGTGCCACGTCTGGACCGGGTGAGTGACAAGTCCCAGCAATTTATCACACGTCCTGCAACCTCTAGAGCAATCCATCAGCGACAGGAAATCAACAGAGCGGTGGCAATCTCACTGTTTTCCTACAGTGTATGTTTTATCAACTTCCCAGCATCTGGTCCCAATATCAATATCTGCTTTTATTCACTCATCCCTTTCAAAGGCACTCACTGGATCTCAAGCACATAAACACCATAATTTTATGTACTTACCATGATATATGGTTCCTTTATTATATTCCCTGACTTCTGATAGACACTATATATTATATGTTTTACATATGTGCATAAGAAATCTGACAATTAATATCGCTAACTTGTTGCAATGCTGTTGCTAACCTTTTTTGCTATCAGAGGGATTATTCATTATGAATTTGTACCAACTGGACAAACAGTTAACCAAGTTTACTGTTTGGAAGGGCTGGGAAAGCTGCGTGAAAAAGTTAGATGACCTGAACTTTTCGCCAACAATTCACGGCTCTTGCATCACGACAATGCACCAGCTCACACGGCACTGTCTGTGAGGGAGTTTTTAGCCAGTAAACAAATCACTGCATTGGAACAGCCTCCCTACTCACCTGATCTGGCCCCCAGTGACTTCTTTCTTTACCCAAAGATAAAGGAAATAGTAAAAGGAAGACATTTTGGTAACATTCAGGACATCAAGGGTAATACGACGACAGCTGATGGCCATTCCAGAAAAAGAGTTCCGAATTGCTTTGAAGTGTGGACTAGGCACTGGTGTTGGTGCACAGCTTCCCAAGGGGAGGACTTGGAAGGTGACCATAGTGATATTCAGCAATGAGGTGTGTAGCACGTTCTCTAGATGAGTTCGCGAATTTAATTGTCAGACCTTGTATGTGCATACAGACATACATATACGCATACACACACACACACACACACACACAAATGTAATAGGCCCGCGTTGGTTAGTTCTGTTCATGTCTGTCATTCGATGCATTGCTTGTTTGTTCGTATTTTTGTTTGTTTGTTTCTCCAATCTCCACCCATAGCAATGCCTGACCTGCCACTGCCCCCATTATAAAGTGTTTGGCTAAGAACTGGATGAGACAAAGGTGACTAAGGCCCTCAGCTCAAGGAGTTCTGGGGTCTGGTGGGAAAGGAAGGCAAGGGTGTTTGAGGTCTGTCTGGACTTTGTACAGGGACCACTGTTCATTCTTGAAAATCTGCAGAAACACTCAAGCTGGGGAGGCAGGAAAGAGTCATGTTAGCCCAGAGACTGCAAAGGATCAAGGTGGGCAAAAGCGAGGTTGCCCCAAGTCGGGGAGATGAGATGGAAATTCTAAATGGAGAAAAGAGCGTGAAGAAAGACAGCTCGTCCCCCTTCCTCTCCCCACCCCGCCTCCTTCCGTCCTTGGAACTGAAATAATCTTAGACACTAGAAACGATGGGATCATTTGTCTCCGTGTCACATCCACCATCTCTCCAAGCCCCAAAGGGCAGTGGGACGAGGCGCTGAGGATGAATGCAGATGGGGCAGTCCGGTCTGCCCAGCTCCTGGGGAGACCTCCAAGCGGAAGTCCAGGGAAGTGTTCCCCCACTCTGGGTGTGGATGTGAATCATTGGGGCGCAAAAGGGGAAGGAAGACCAGAACTTGGGATTTCAGTCTCTTGACCCAGAGAGGGGACAGCAGGGGGCCGCCATGGGGGCTGGAGGGAGGAAAGCGGTCACCAGTTGAACCCTGCTGTGCTGTCCTGTGAGACGAGGACAAAAGTGCAACCATGGTCTCAAGCCATGTGGCGTCGTGCTCTCCTCCAACCGTCGGGAAGTGATGTGGGAACGGAAGGAGCAGGTGGGACAAAGCAGCTGGGAGGCAGAACAGTGTGCCTGGACCAGTCTGCGGGGAAGGCTGGCTGGGAACGGAAGCAGAGAGAAGGGGAGACGTGGAAGGGACGGTGGGCCAGGGAAGAGGGGCGGCTCCAAAACAAGGCTGAGTGTTGATGTAACTGACACATTGGACAGAGAAAGGACGGATGCAGGAGAGAAAGGGTGTAGCATCAGGGACAAGTCTGTCCTGGGGGGGGTGTCACCTGGAGCTGGGGCTGCCAACTCTCGCAAATAAAAATACA
Organism: Rhinolophus hipposideros; assembly: GCF_964194185.1. NCBI lineage: Eukaryota > Metazoa > Chordata > Mammalia > Chiroptera > Rhinolophidae > Rhinolophus > Rhinolophus hipposideros. Next base: position 93,170,885 of record NC_138054.1, read on the forward strand.
CGAAGCAGAGCCAAATTTGAGTTTTCGATAAACAATAAATTATTTTTTCGCATAAGTGTGTCCCATGCACTAGTTGGGGTATACGTATGCTGTAGTATATTATTCACTGTTTCTCTAAAACCCACATTAACTGGTGCCCTGTGTTTTGTCCAGCAACCTTATCACATTCAGAGTTCGCCTGTGTAGGAGGCACGGTGCTTCTTCCATCAGACATTCATTTATTCATTCAACTGCTATTTAGTGTGCACCTACTATGTACCAGACCTTGATCTGGGGATACAGCCATAGTAAGACCAGCAAAACCTCTTCCGTGGAAAGACAGACAGTGAACACACAAACACATTCAGAAAATTAAAGCACATTAAACGAAGTAAAATGTAACATACGAGGTCTGATGATTAAGTTCATGAACTTATCCTAGAACAACTGCTCCACACCTCACTGCTGAATATCACTACGGTCACCTTTGAAGTCCTCCCCTAGGGAAGCTATGCACCGACGCCAGCGCCTAGTCCACCCTTCAAAGCAATTGTGGAACTCCTTTTCTGGAATGGCCATCAGAGCTGTCATCATATTACCCTTGATGTCCTGAATGTCATCAAAATGTCTTCCTTTCAATATTTCCTTTATCTTCGGGTAAAGAAAGAAGTCACTGGGGGCCAGATCAGTGAGTAGGGAGGTTGTTCCAATACAGTTATTTATTTACTGGCTAAAAACTCCCTCACAGACAGTGCCGTGTGAGCTGGTGCATTGTCGTGATGCAAGAGCCGTGAATTGTTGGTGAAAAGTTCAGGTCGTCTAACTTTTCCACGCAGCCTTTTCAGCACTTCCAAATAGTCAACTTGGTTAACTGTTTGTCCAGTTGGTACAAATTCATAATGAATAATCCCTCTGATATCAAAATAGGTTAGCAATAGCATTGTAACAGTTTCGTGTGAACTTAATTGTCAGACCTTGTTTCCAAAGGAAGTGGAACCAGGACCGTAGAGGAGCTGTCACTTCTGCGTGGGGTCTGAAAGCGTCAAACTCACGGAAGCACGAGCAGACTTGTTCGTTGCCAGGGGCTGGCGGAGGGGGAATGGGGAGACGCTGGTCAGTGGGTCCGGGCCTTTAGTCACTAGGTGAGTAAGTTCTGGAGACCTCACGGACCAGCATCGTGACCACCGTTACCATATTGCAAACCTGAAATCTGCTGAGGCCGTCGAAGTAGGTGGTCTCACCACACACAGCGTGTGGTGACGATACGAGGTGACGTGCCCAGGATGTTCAATGCGGTAACCGTCTCACAGTGTGCAAGTGTGTCAGAACCTCCGGCTGCATACTTTAAATATACACCATAGTCATTTGTCAATTATGTCTCAGTAAAGCTGGAAAAAATAAACGAAAGACGAGAAGTGACAGAACTGGTGGGGCGGGCATTGCACGCCAGGGTTTGCGGACTGAAAGTGAAAGCTGCCACAGCCATCAGCCATCACTCACGGTGCATCCCAAAGGTCTCTCCTGGCTGTAAAACCACCTCGAGGGCACAGGAACCTCACCGTGGAGTGCGCGTGGCCCCTCCGAACCAACTCAGAGGAAGGGCACGCATGAGTCTCAGGATAGTTCACTCCCCCTCCATCCTGCCTTCCGTGCTCTACCCGGCTGCTGGGGACAATATGACCACCCACCCTGGCACCTGGTTATCCCTGCTAGTAGGGGGCCAGGAACAAGACCCCCAAATCCTCTGCTGCAGGCAGCAGCCCAGGGACTAGACTTGGGGAGGGGACAGAGGCAGCCAGGGTCCCCGAGCCAGGGAGACATGTCCAGCACTCACTGAGTGGGCTTTGGGCCACAGAGCCAGCGCGGCGCCCATGCCAACCGCCCCCTTCACGTGCTTCTGCCCAAGTCCCATCCCCCGGGAATAACCTAATTATGCTGCTGGCGCCCAACGAGGGGCATGGACAAGGGTTCATGTCCACTCTACACTCCAGTCAGTGGAGTTTTCTAACTCGCTGCTGTGTTGCTTTTGATCAATGAGCATGAACGGATATTTATGGGGAGATGAAGGGAAAAGGTCTCAGGGTAGCTGGGCTGCTTCGGGCACCACCTGGGCAGCCACTTGGAAGGCACGGGATTGGGGGGAGAGGGGGAAGAGGTGGGGCCTGGCTTTCGGCATTTGTTTAAGTCTGCAGTCCTCACTGAAGCTTAAGCACAGGCCTCTGCAGGCGGTGAGCCCTCCTTGCCTGGCTCCTAGACAGACCAAAGCCTTGAAGGCTGTTTAACTCTCAGGCAGAGGCAGGAGCTGGAGTGTTTACCTCCCCACGCACCCCCACCCAGAAGAGGCCACTAGGGCCTGCAGTGGGAGCTGCTCACCTCTTACCAGATTCTGTCCCCTTCGTGTCCCTGGGGAGGCGGGGGTGGGTAGGGACTAGAGGTGGCCTTGAGTTAAATGCACTACAGA